>NC_041390.1:502762529-502775447 GCF_002162155.2 Triticum dicoccoides | reverse complement strand
TGTATGTGTGTGTGTGTTTGTTATATTATTACGTTCTCATAATCATGTGTTGGAAAGAGCCCCTAAACGTATTGCATGACATTGGCGTGCACTCCTTTTTGCATATAGAATGGCAACCGACTACGACAAACAGATCCTACTTTAGCTGGAAATAACATCCAAGTATCCAAGCATGGGACAAGGCAACGGCGACGCGAAACAATTGTTATTTGGCAAAGCTTTTGCAGACCATGCACGGAAGCACTAGCTTGTTGGAGCAGAAAAGCGCTCTTAGCTTACAGTTATTTAATTCGTCATTATCTTTCATGCCGGCGTCTAACTGACCGGCCAGCGTGCAGTAGAACGGGGAAATCATGGGCACCGCGGGCATACGCGGTGTTAGGGTACCCACGTACTCCTTATCCAGCATTCACAACTATAATGCGCTCTTAGAGCATCTACCACCGCGCATCTCAAATCGGTCTTAAACATCCGGACGACCCGCACGGTCATTGATCGGTCACGAAAATCTGGTCCAGACAAACGCCTTAAACGGATCTCAAATGTTCGGTCTAACCGGCACCCATCATATTCGGTCTAAATATGAGGCGGATATGGGGTGCCTGGACATGCCCGTCACGTGGGACTGACGATGGGATCTCACGCAGAATCGCGTGAAAATCCGACGGTCCGACGGACGCCTTCTTCGTCACCGCGGTGTGAACGTTGTGTGGCCCCGCTTCGGCTCGCCGCCCGAGGCCAAATCCGGCTATTTAAACCGGCTGGCGTCCTCCAACCCTAGCCCATCCACCTCCTTCCTCTCTGTGCCGCCACCCGAGCCCGTCCGCCTCCTCTCCCATGCTCTCCAGCATCGCCATGGTCCGGCGCAAGATCATGACATGCGCTATGCTCACGCCAGAGCGTCGGAGGCAGATCACAGAGGAAGATCCAGGCGAGGCGCGGCGCCCGCATCGCTGTCGGGCTACCTCCGGGCTCACCGGAGCCGAAGGAGGAGAAGCGGCAGCAGACGGAGGAGGAGGAGAGCAGCTACCGGAGCCAATGGAGGTGGCGAATCCGGAGGAGGAGGCGGAGCAGCCTGCTCCGTGGTTCAACATGGCGGAGGCAGAGGTGGAGGCGGAGTTCACTGTCGCCCAAGCCGCGGAGATGGCGGAATAGTAGGCCATCCTGAAGTCCATCCTGGATGAGGCCTATGTAAAGGCCAACCGACAGTTCCTCCGGCAGGAGCAAGCGGCATCCGACGCGCTCTTCGCCAAACTCGGCGTGGAGATAGAGGAGGAGGAGGCCGGAGCGGAGCAGCCGGAGGCGCTGGAGCTGCAGCTGCCACCCATGTACCCGGAGGCGGGCACAGAGATTGTCGACATCTTTGACAAGGAGTAGCTAGATCATCTACATAATACATAGGTTTTTTAGTTTGCATGCTTTTGTATGGATTTGAGAATTTAATATGAAATGTCCGGATGCAGTTATCTTATGAAATGCTCGGCCATTAAACGCGTCCGCGCGCTTTGAAGGGTCATATTTGTCGTATAAAGCTGTAGATGCTCTTACTGCTAAATAAAAAAGAAAGAACTATAACGGGCTCTTCGTATGACGATCGTGGAGTTGTTGCCTCGTCGGTGATCGACAGCCCTGTAGGACGGCGGACCGGCACGCTCACGACGGAGACGTCAGCTGGCCGCAGTACAGTAACGGCCGACGATGAAGGGAGAAAGGCGACGGGCGCCGCGGCGATACAGGAACGTCGTACCACAGCCCCATGCTAGCGACTCGAATTCTATGGACGGCAACTGCTACTGTTTACGCTGGTACGTTTGGTCGCTTGCTCTCAGGGTTCCGGCCTTCCGTCCTACTGCTTCCTCAACAGGTGCTGTCTGCTAGTAGCTGAACCCGCGGTCCGTTTCAGCGCGTACGTACCCTCTACCGTCACCTTCTCCCCCAAGAAATTGTACCATGTGCGTCGCATATACGGTATACTACTGCACCTTACCCGTCACGACTTCCTTGCCTGTCGGGCGCTGTGATCATCATCTCTATACATATAATCACGCACGATTTGTTCGCTTCCGATTACAAAACCCACGGACAGAAACAATCATTAGACTCCCGGTTGAACTCCAAAGTCACCGAGCCAGACTGCACCCATTTTTTTGTTTTTGGTTTGGCGGGCTGTTCTCCCTTGAGTTCTTGACTGACGTGGGCTGCTAACCACTGCGAAGAACGGTCAGAGATGATGCGGCCTCTTTTCAACCGAGTTAAATAACTAGTCCGACGGGCGGACCCGACTGCATCTCCGTTCGGTGCATCTGGAGATTCTATAGGTGGCCGGGCTGCCCAACCCATGGACTCTTGTTTTTAACTTGAACTTGCGGCCATGGAGTGTCTCTTCTTGCTTCTGCGGCCGCACCTTTTCCCTGGGCCTGCCCTTTGTTTACTCGTTTATCCCTGACCATGTCCTGCCCACAGCGCTGGAACCACTGAAAACGTCGCGCTGCCGAGAACCGGGTGTTTCCCCAGGGAAAACTGAAAGCCACGTGTGAACGCGCCTTTGAAAGATTCATCTTTTGACATTGGCATATCCTCATTTTTTCATGGAATCAATTGCCCTTGTGTTTTCAGAGACCGACATTGGTTGACTCGTTTGGATGGCAGCTTGTCCTGTGTATAGCTACCAGCCATCTGTCTGTTTCTCCGTTTGACCGGTTAGTGTTCAGAAATTGTACTCTTGTGGGAGTCCCTTGTCATGGCCAGAATTTCAATAATATCATGCTTTGGCTTGTTGAGCAATTCCGCGCAACGGATAGTACATTTAACTTGGCACTGAAAACGAGATCCCGAGCTTTGAAGTAGTTGCCAATTTGGCTGGCCTTGGATTGAAATATCCACAATTAGAGCACGATGTTCAAAGTCGGGATAAACCTTTTGTTCACTCAACTGTCGCTCGGATTTATTCTCGGTCCTAATTTTCGAAAACGTAGAAAATTCTTACCCTTAACTTTGAACACTAAGATTGCGCTTTGACTCCTGTGCGTCCGTCCTCTCCAGGGCGACACAGGTGGCAACGAAACCCTAGCCTATGACCACAACCTCTCTTTGTCACCCTTCCATTGCCACCATCAGAGATGGCTGTCGGGAAAGCCCGCGAGGTCGTAGAGGAAGGTGGTTGGATTTTCGCTGCTCGGCTCTCGCGTGGAGGGCTTTGGGCGCCAATGCACTGTCCTGGTGTGGAGAAGTGGCCCCGGCCCCGCAACAAGCAGTTCACGTGTGATGTGGGGCTAGCATATCCTCGGTAGTGCGGATGGCGAGGTACCAGAGCGGGTGCGAATTGTGGGGCGATGGGTCGTCTTGTCGGCCCAAGGCCTCTGCTTATTCCCTATTTCTGCATGTCCCACCTCGCCGGATCTCAGACCAGATGGGGTGTTAGTGGTGTAGACTAGTGGCCGGAAGAAATCCCCTAGTCATGTGCCGGCCTTGATGGAGGCGACACCTGAGGGCTCGAGGGCATTGTCTTCCTCCCCGGGTGTGCCCCCCCCCCCTCTTTGTCTTCCGGGTGAAATCCCTAGATCCATTTAGATTGGATGTTGTCGGTCCTACTAGCATGGCATCCTTCTTGGAGGCATCGTCTTGGGAACATGTTTTAAAGGCATGTTGTTGTGTTGGGTCTGGTAAGAGTGTAGTCATCAATGTTGATGGCTACAAATTTGGCTCCTTTAACTCTTTTCGATGCTCTCAACCTCTATGTTTGTCTCAGTTGGCCGTCGATTAGCTCCCATGAGCCAAAGCAACAAGGGATAGGGTTCACCTCTTTCGATGTCAGCAGAGGGGTGGAGGATGCGAGTGCATGATGCTTCTTCATGTGGATTCCAACCATCTTTCTAGACATTTGATGTTGCTGCTCAGTAGCTTCCTCTTCTTCAACGATAATAGCTTTCTTTTCTTTGTGTGGAAAAAATATGTGGACAACGACGATGTTGTTCTATGTTTGAATTCTTTCACCTCAAAGGCCATGGGGTCCAAACTTCATGATGAGAGTCTCCATCACCCGATGATGTGATGCCCATTGATACATGGCGAGGAGGCAAGGGGCCTCCTTTAGTGGTGGAACATGATGGAAGTGTAATGCCCGACGCTCAGGTGCATGAAATGGCATGTCCTCATGGGCAACTAGTCTCCTTCTTGAGTTAGCTTCCTCCTTTGCTTAATGATTCAATCACGAAAGGGGGCTTCAATGATTTCAAGATGTGCTCTTTTATAATTTTTGATTGCTTGTTGATTCGTGTTGCTTTGTAGACTATTCATCAACATCTTTTGGAGCTTTATTAATTTAAGGCATGACTTTATGCTTTTCATCTATAACGTTTAAATACCAAAATTTCAATAAATAATTTTCTTTCATATTATAAAAAAGTAATTTTTAAACCATATGAAAAGTCAAGAAAAGAACCAACAAAGTGGTAAATAAAACAATTTCTAGAAAATCAGAAAATATTAAAATAATTCTTGAAAGGCGGCAATTGTTTTTCTGTATTATAAAATAGAAAACATATAGAATCGAAGAAGAATGAAGTATTATATAGTAACTAGGGAATCCTAGTAATCTCGTAATTTATTTTATTCATATTCATGAAAAACAACCACTTTATCTTTTTTTTATTGAAATTATTTGCACCTATTATCAACTTTCCTGTTTTTGCCATGTGATACGTCTTCAACGTATCTATAATTTTTTATTGTTCCATGCTATTATATTATCCATCTAGGATGTTTTATATACATTTATATGCTATTTTATATGATTTTTTGACTAACCTATTAACCTAGAGCCCAGTGTCAGTTTCCGTTTTTTCCTTGTTTTTGAGTATCGCAGAAAAGGAAAACCAAATGGAGTCCAATTGACCTGAAATTTCACGGAGATCATTTTTGGACCAGAAGAAGCCCACGGAGTACCGGAGATGGGCCAGAAGAGTCCCGAAGCCACCACGAGGGTGGGGGGCGCCTACCCCTGAGCGCGCCCCCCTATCTCGTGGCCGCCTCGGGGACCCCCCTGACTTGTTCCAGACGCTAAAACCTCTTATATATACCCAAACTTCCAAAACACAACCTAGATCGGGAGTTCTGCCGCCGCAAGCCTCTGTAGCCACCAAAAACCAATCTCTAGACCCGTTATGGCACCCTGCCGGAAGGGGGGAATCCCTCTCCGGTGGCCATCTTCATCATCCCGATGCTCTCCATGACGAGGAGGGAGTAGTTCACCCTCGAGGCTGAGGGTATGTACCAGTAGCTATGTGTTTGATCTCTCTCTCTCTCTCGTGTTCTTAATTTGGCACGATCTTGATGTATCGCGAGCTTTGCTCTTATAGTTGGATCTTATGATGTTTCTCCCCTCTACTCTCTTGTAATGGATTGAGTTTTCCCTTTGAAGTTATCTTATCGGATTGAGTCTTTAAGGATTTGAGAACACTTGATATATGTCTTGCATGTGCTTATCTGTGGTGACAATGGAATATTCACGTGATCCACTTGATGTATGTTTTGGTGATCAACTTGCGAGTTCCGTGACCTCGTGAACTTATGCATAGGGGTTGGCACACGTTTTCATCTTGACTCTCCGGTAGAAACTTTGGGGCACTCTTTGAAGTTCTTTGTGTTGGTTGAATAGATGAATCTGAGATTGTGTGATGCATATCGTATAATCATACCCACGGATACTTGAGGTGACATTAGAGTTTTGGTTGATTTGTGTCTTAAGGTGTTATTCTAGTACGAACTCTAGGATAGATTGAAAGTGTGTCCTACAAACCTCTGCACTTGGAGGCCCAACAACGTCTACAATAAGAAGGTTGTGTAGTAGACATCAAGCTCTTTTTTGACGCCGTTGCTGGGGAGGTTAGCACTTGAAGGTATATCTTTAGATCTTGCAATAGAATCTTTTAGTTTCTTTTTTATCACTAGTTTAGTCTATAAAAGAAAACTACAAAAAATGGAATTAAGGTTGCCTCATATGCTTCATATTTTTAATGTCTTTCGTGAAAATAAGGATTCTGATAATTGTGCCAAAATGCTAGAAGAATGCATTAAAATGTTTTGCACTAAATCTTTGGGTGATGAGCATGATTGAAATGTTGTTAGTATGAATTCTTTGAATATCCATGATGCTAATGATATGCAAAGCCACAAGCTTAGGGATGCTATGTTTGATGAAGATGATATTTTTTGTACCCCAAGTTTTGATGAGCAAATTTATTTTGATGATAGCATGCCTCCTATTTATGATGATTATATTGATGAAAGTGGGTTTGGAAGAGTGTCAACTTTATGAATAATGATCCCACTATTTTGGAGGGTGTTGAATCTTATTTTGATAATTATGAAAGTGGGTTTGGAGAGGTCATGCCCTTAGTTAATGTTAATCCCACTATTTTGGAAGAGTGCCAACTTTGCATACATGTGGATCGTGTTAAGAATATGTTTTGTGATAGCTATATTGTTGAATTTGCTTATGATCCTACATGTAATTATTATGAGGGACGAACATATGCTTGTAGGAATTGCAATAATATCAAGTTTCCTCTCTCTGTGTTGAAAATCTTGAAGATTTGCTTGTTTTACCTTCCTATGCAAGTTGATTCTTGGTCCCACAAGTTGTTTGCTCACAAAATCCCTATACATAGGAAGTGGTTTAGACTTAAATGTGCTAGTTATATTCTTCATGATGTTCTCTTTATGTTTCAATTCTTATCTTTTATGTGAGTATCATTAAAATCATCATGCCTAGCTAGGGGCGTTAAACAATAGCGCTTGTTGGGAGGCAACCCAATTTTATTTTTGTTCCTTGCCTTTTGTCCCTGTTTAGTAATAAATAAATCATCTATCCTCTGTTATGATTGTGTTTTTATGTTTTAATTAGTGTTTGTGCCAAGTAAAGCTTTTAGGATCTTCTTGGGTGATTGTTATTTAATCTTGCTGTAAAAAAACAGAAAGTATGCGCTCACGAAAATAATTGTCATTTCTTACCAGAGAGCGATAAAATACCAATTCCACTTGCAGTAGATTAATAAACAAATTGCCTAGGATTTCTTAATTTCTCAGGATTTTTGGAGTTATAGAAGTATTCGAAACCTAGAGATTACTACAGATTGTTCTATTTTTGACAGATTCTGTTTTCTATGTGTTGTTTGCTTATTTTGATGAATCTATGAGTAGTATCGGAGGGTATGAACCATAGAGAAGTTGTAATACAGTAGATATTACATCAATATGAATTTAGAATGAGTTCACGATAGTAACAAAAGTGGTGATTTATTTTCTTATACTAACGGAGCTCATGAGATTTTCTATTGAGTTTTGTGTTGTGAAGTTTTCAAGTTTTGGGTAAAGATTCGATGGACTATGGAATAAGGAGTGGCAAGAGCCTAACCTTGGGGATGCCCAAGGCATCCCAAGGTAACATTCAAGGACAACCAAGAGCCTAAGCTTGGGGATGCCCCGGATGGCATCCCCTCTTTCATCTTCGTCTATCGGTAACTTTACTTGGAGCTATATTTTTATTCACCACATAATATGTGTTTTGCTTGGAGCGTCATTTTATTTTATTTTGTTTTGCTTGCTGTTTGAATAATATACCAAGATCTGAAATTCTTAAATGTTAGAGAGTCTTCACATAGTTACATAATTATTCAACTACTCATTGATCTTCACTTATATCTTTCGGAGTAGTTTGTCGTTTGCTCTAGTGCTTCACTTATATCTTTTTAGAGCACGGTGGTGGTTTTATTTTATAGAAATTATTGATCTCCCATGCTTCACTTATATTATTTTGAGAGTCTTTTAGAAAATCATGGTAATTTGCTTTGGTTATGAAATTAGTTCTAATATGATAGGCATCCATGATGGGTATAATAAAAACTTTCATATAAAGTGCATTGAATACTATGAGAAGTTTGATACTTGATGATTGTTTGGAGATATGAAGATGGTGATATTAGAGTCATGCTAGTTGAGTAGTTGTGAATTTGAGAGATACTTGTGTTAAAGTTTGTGATTCTCGTAGCATGCACGTATGGTGAACCGTTATGTGATGAAGCCGGAGCATGATTTATTTATTGATTGTCTTCCTTATGAGTGGCGGTCGGGGACGAGCGATGGTCTTTTCCTACCAATCTATCCCCCTAGAAGCATATGTGTAGTACTTTGTTTCGATAACTAATAGATTTTTGCAATAAGTATGTGAGTTCTTTATGACTAATGTTGAGTCCATGGATTATACCCACTCTCACCCTTCCACCATTGCTATCCTCTCTAGTACCGCGCAACTTTCGCCGGTACCAAAAACCCACCATTTACCTTTCTCAAAACAGCCACCATACCTACCTATTATGGCATTTCCATAGCCATTCCGAAATATATTGCCATGCAACTTTCCACCGTTCCGTTTATTATGACACGGTCCATCATTTTCATATTGCTTTGCATGATCATGTAGTTGACATCGTATTTGTGGCAAAGCCACCGTTCATAGTTCTTTCATACATGTCACTCATGAGTCATTGCACATCCTGGTACACCGCCGGAGGCATTCACATAGAGTCATATTTTGTTCTAAGTATCGAGTTGTAAGTAAATAAAAATGTGATGGTCATCATTATTAGAGCATTGTCCCATGTGAAGAAAGGATGATGGAGACTATGATTCCGCCACAAGTCGGGATGAGATTCGGGACGAAAAATAAAAAGAAAAGAAAAAAGAGGCCATAAAAAAGAGAAGGCCCACAAAAAAACAAAAAAAAATGTGAGAAAAAGAGAGAAGGGGCAATGCTACTATCCCTTTACCACACTTGTGCTTCAAAGTAGCACCATGATCTTCATGATAGGGAGTCTCCTATGTTGTCACTTTCATGTACTAGTGGGAATCTTTCATTGTAGAACTTGGCTTGTATATTCCAATGATGGGCTTCCTCAAAATGCCCTAGGTCTTCGTAAGCAAGCGAGTTGGATGCACATCCACTTAGTTTTTTTTGAGCTTTCATACACTTATAGCTCTAGTGCATCTGTTGCATGGCAACCCTACTCACTCACATTGATATCTATTGGCATCTCCATAGCCCGTTGATACGCCTAGTTGATGTGAGACTATCTTCTCCTTTTTGTCTTTTCCACAACCACCATTCTATTTCACTTATAGTGCTATGTCCATGGCTCACACTCATGTATTGCGTGGAGATTGAAAAAATTTGAGAACATCAAAAGTATGAAACAATTGCTTGGCTTGTCATTGTGGTTGTGCATGATTTAAATATTTTATGTGATGAAGATAGAGCATAGCCAGACTATATGATTTTGTAGGGATAACTTTCTTTGGCCATGTTATTTTGAGAAGACATGATTACTTTGTTAGTATGCTTGAAGTATTATTATATTCATGTCAATATTAAACTTTTGTCTTGAATCTTTCGGATCTGAACATTTATACCACAACAAAGAAAATTACATTGATAAATATGTTAGGTAGCATTCCACATCAAAAATTCTGTTTTTATCATTTACGTACTCGAGGACGAGCAGGAATTAAGCTTGGGGATGCTTGATACGTCTCCAACGTATTTATAATTTTTGATTGTTCCATGCTATTATATTATCCATCTAGGATGTTTTATATGCACTTATATGATTTTCTGGACTAACCTATTAACCTAGAGCCCAGTGCCAGTTTCTGTTTCCCCTTGTTTTTGAGTATCGCAGAAAAGAAAAACCAAACGAAGTCCAATTGACCTAAAATTTCACGGAGATCATTTTTGAACCAGAAGAAGCCCCCGGAGTACCGGAGATGGGCGAGAAGAGTCCCGAGGCCACCACGAGGGTGGGGGGCGCGCCCTACCCCCTGCGCGCGCACCCTATCTCGTGGCCGCCTCGGGGACCCCCTGACTTGTTCCCGACTCTAAAACCTCTTATATATACCCAAACTTCCAGAACATAACCTAAATCGTGAGTTCTGCCGCCGCAAGCCTCTATAGCCACCAAAAACCAATCTAGATCCGTTCTGGCACCCTGCCGGAGGGGGAATCCCTCTCCGGTGGCCATCTTCATCATCCCGGCGCTCTCCATGATGAGGAGGGAGTAGTTCACCCTCGGGGTTGAGGGTATGTACCAGTAGCTATGTGTTTGATCTCTCTCTCTAGTGTTCTCAATTTGGCACGATCTTGATGTATCGCGAGTTTTGCTATTATAGTTGGGTCTTATGATGTTTCTCCCCTCTATTCTCTTGTAATGGATTGAGTTTTCCCTTTGAAGTTATCTTATCAGATTGAGTCTTTAAGGATTTGAGAACACTTGATGTATGTCTTGCATGTGCTTATCTGTGGTGACAAAGAGATATTCACGTGATCCACTTGATGTATGTTTTGGTGATCAACTTGCGAGTTCTGTGACCTCGTGAACTTATGCATAGGGGTTGGCACATGTTTTCATCTTGACTCTCCGGTAGAAACTTTGGGGCACTCTTTGAAGTTCTTTGTGTTGGTTGAATAGATGAATCTGAGATTGTGTGATGCATATCGTATAATCATACCCACGGATACTTGAGGTGACATTGGAGTATCTAGGTGACATTAGGGTTTGATTAATTTGTGTCTTAAGGTGTTATTCTAGTACAAACTCTAGGATAGATTGAACGAAAAGAATAGCTTCGTGTTATTTTACTATGGACTCTTGAATAGATCGATCAGAATGAATAACTTTGAGATGGTTTCGTACCCTACAATAATCTCTTCGTTTGTTCTGCGCTATTAGTGACTTTGGAGTGACTCTTTGTTGCATGTTGAGGGATAGTTATATGATCCAATTATGTTATTATTGTTGAGAGAATTTGCACTAGTGAAAGTATGAACCCTAGGCCTTGTTTCAACGCATTGCAATACCGTTTTCGCTCATTTTTATCATGAGTTACCTTGCTGTTTTTATATTTTCAGATTACAAAAACATATATCTATCATCCATATTGCACTTGTATCACCATCTCTTCGCTGAACTAGTGCACCTATACAATTTACCATATTGGGTATGTTGGGGACACAAGAGACTCTTTGCTATTTGGTTGCAGGGTTGTCTGAAAGAGACCATCTTCATCCTACGCCTCCCACGGATTGATAAATCTTAGGTCATCCACTTGAGAGAAATTTGCTACAGTTCTACAAACCTCTGCACTTGGAGGCCCAACAACGTTTACAAAAATAAGGTTATGTAGTAGACATCACCATGGTGGTCTGTTTTCTTTTTTCTACAAGTTCTTGACTTCTCTAATATTTTGTTTATTTTTCATTATAGCCCCACACCAAAGAAAACCTCTAACTTTTTTTGTTTATGTCTTTCCTGAAATGTGCTTGATTTGCTTTTGCGGGAGCTTGAATTAATGTGCTTGCTAATTCGTCACCTGTACCAAATTACAGCCACAATATTGTTATAATTATAGGCCTATAGAGGTAAATATAGTGCACAATTTTGGCACACTTTTCTCTCTATTTTGGCTACTTTATTGTTTAGATGAATCTCATTAGCAACATTTTGAGCTAATTATAACACGCCGGGCCTTCTTGTTTTTTCCGACAAAGAACACTTTATATTACACATGATGAAACATCAAGGGGATATAAACACTAGGAGAAGACACTTGGCTTCTGCATTACTATGATACACACAACCAACATCAATGTGCACACACAAAAGATCACATCGGCAAAAAAGCAAGTCATACAAGATCGAAGCTATGCATAGGCAGGAAAAAGGAAAAAAAGCGATCAAAACAATAATCGATGAAATGCAGCAACGACCTTCGGCACCAACAATGACATGCAATGACTACAATGAAGCTCCTCCAAAATAATGCCTCCAGGAAGGGTATGACGCACGCCAAACAATATCTTCAACAAGGTAACAATCCAGAAGTTGCAATTGCCAGTTATGGCCAACTGGCTCAGCCTAGGGTTTTCACCGCAGAGCTCCAGACTAGGTACTCGAAAAGAACCACCAAGTCGAAGTTCACCTGTGTATTCGCTTCCACTTTCCGTGATGCCAACAATTACATACACGCACGGTCATGACGTGAGATTCCATGCAAGTGATGCCATGCTCGCACAAGCAGGCAACTGAGTTGCAACAAGAGCTGCCGAGTACAAAAAGCATGGAACGACCAAAGCTCTCCTTCACACACGCGATGAATGCATTGACGAGGGAGGAAAGTCACCGGCACTAAAAAACTAGTGGTCCCACACCGTCCTTCCAGGTAGTAGCCGGTGTCAGATCTGTATCACACAACACCACCACACGCCGCCTCTTGCTTGGTTGCCTCACCTATGGCAGCAAACCATCGATCTACCAACATACCAAGGAGGAGATCCGGTATGGTAAGACGATACTCGCCGGCTATTCTCGACACGAGAGTAGTTAGAATCATGATTTTATTATACGACTCTACGGTCCAAACTAACACTTGTGATCCTAAAATTTTTGTTAGTAGAATCTATGTTTATATGATTTTGAGAGTTAAGATTCTACGATTGCGATCCTATCATCGGAGTTCCGATTTGATTCAGATTTTAGAATTACGATTCAGACTGCCTTGCTCGACGCCGCCGTGGCTTCACGACCTTTACCGTTGCCTCAAGTCGCCTCACACCGCCCTGCACAAACAACGGGGGATCCCGCGGCGCAACATAAACCACACATTGTGAGGGAGGCACCTTGCAGGCATATGAGGAGCACACCAGGAAGGTATCACTAAACGACGATGGGAAAACACAAGGTGCTGGATGAAGGGTGCACGGCGTAAATCGTGACGGGGTTGAGATGTCCAGGAGATTTTTGGGGGATCGCCTCCTGCCCAGGCCGTCCGCCCTGCTGACAACGGCGGCGATGAGGTTTTGGGTTTTGG
>NC_041390.1:502752703-502762223 GCF_002162155.2 Triticum dicoccoides | reverse complement strand
GTGGTTGGAAGGCACGCCAACGGTGCATAGTTACGATTGCAAGTACGTCAAAGTAGGTAGTTGATTAACATACTTACATTTACACGTTGTTCCTTAAAAAAGCTTGACAAAGAAGACCTATGGCGCGGACCATGAGATTAAACATAGTATTGCGATTATGACTGCTAACATCGGTATCATGTACAAAACACAGGTCTCCTCGGAGCTGTAGTAAAAACAAGTCTTCGATCTACTAGAGTGACCAGTTATAACATAATCATACGACTAACAAGTATCCATCTCCTTGTCGAATCACCAGATTATCATGTAGTAAACATAAGTCTACCAGTAGGCATAAGTCTTCGATATAGTCGTGATCAGTTAACATAATCACAAGACTAACAAGTACCTATCTCCTTGTCCAGTCTCCCGATTAAAAAAGCACGTGCTTACACAAGGTTCAAGGGGCCGTATACGCTGTACAATTTGACCTTACAACTGAAAGACAAACCGAAACGAGTGCGAAAGATCACCCAGGGTTTTGGAGCATGTGCTGAAAGAGGCTTCAAACATCTCTCAGCTACAGTGGCTATGCCCGGCAATGGGTACTGAGGACCTGTGATTCACTGTTCTAGCTAGATATAGCTAAGCAAACAACCGAAAGCATGCTCCCAACACTAAAAAAAGTTGTCGCTTGAAGCATTCGCAAGGTTTGCAAAATGCATACTTTGTGTGGCTAATTTGTATTCCAATATATGTAAATTAATCTAGTGCTTGTCAGGATACATTTGTGTATAATTTTGTCAAGTATCCAGTTTAAATATTTTTGAAGGTTTCGGCACTCATAGTTTCTAAAGTTTGACTCTGCCTATGTACGAAACAACAAGCTTTAGAAAATTGGATGTGTCTTGGTGAAGGTGTTGTGGTGCCCGGTGCATTGGTGGAATGGTGGCCTTCCAAGATGGGTTGAATTTTGAGGACTGTCGGCGTGGGGGTCTAGCTTGCCAATTAAGTATTGGAATATTTACTTCCTATGAATGAATTAAAGAAGAACTCTGGGATGGGTAGAACCTGAAACTTATGCAGTTACTGTAAAGTGTAAACCATGTCTTCCATGTGCCCAACTAGTTCAGATGGCTTCTGTATGCTGCTATTCAATCTGTCTGGAAGCTTTATATAGTCCTCCTCGTATTCCTATTCTCTTCTGGTTTCTAGTTTCACCATGAGCCATGTGCCCATGTCCCATGACAGCCCTCTCAACAATCTTCAATGTTTGATCATTCCTGTAGTTAGAGCGAGTTACTTGCTAAGTTTCTTGGTCAAACCTAAGGCAATTTTTCTGTTTCTCTGAACGACAACGTGTGCCAACTCTGGTACATTCAATATGAGAATGGAACAGGGACCCTAGCTCAGTTGATCAAAAGAGTTTAACCTAGTTGAGTGATGTTGAAGTGTGGACATACATATCGGTAGACATAGAAAATGTTGTAGCACAAGGACAATGCAGCCAACTTTTCGTACACCTATAATGTGAGGACCTACGGTGATACAGATTTGGGGTTGCCAAACATAGGAGACTAGACGAACGAGTGTGCACTTTCTGTACCCGGCGCATACGCATCTGAGTGTTTTTCAACATTCAGCATCCACAATTAAAGGTTTCAGAAATTCACCGCAAAAATCTATATCCATATTTTGTAGGAAGAATTGTGAACCTACAAATGTTGGGCTAAAATATATCTGTATTGTGCAAACAAAATGAGGGCTTAATAGTTCTCAACAATCTAATAGCTCTTGAAGACAAACACTCCCGCCCTTCTGTTCCCTGTAATAGCTCTTGAATAATGCACTCTTAGCACTTGAATCATGGAAAATTAATTACAATTAGCGGCACTTTATAATTGCAGATGGAACAAATACTGAACAACTCCCTCTATAAAGAATTATAAGAGTGTTTAGATCACTACTTTAGTGATCTAAACTGGTAGGACTAGGGTTCCTACCAGGCCTCCGGCGCAGATTGTATGGGCAAGGAGGAGGGGGACGAGGGCTGGAGCGGGCGTGCCGGCGGACAGGCGCCGTCGCGGCTAGGGTTCCGGCTCCTCTTGAGGAGCCGGGCAACAGAAGATTATAATATCTTTATTGCTTGATCTCAACGGTGTGTTACAACTAGTATTTATAACTTTAGCCTAAGATAACTTGCCTAAGATAACTTGTGGGCCAAGCCCCTAATACTAATGCTCGGTGGGCCTCTTCCTAGTATAGACCAAACCGGTCATAACATCTCTCCCCGCCTGCGCAAACAGCTTGTCCTCGAGCTGAAAGTCTGGATAGTGTTGGCGAAAATCCTCACGCTGCTCCCAAGTAGCCTCCTCCTCCGGAAGGCCCACCCACTGAACGAGGACGAACCAGACGCCACGACGGAGCTGTGCCTGCAACACCTTTGCCGGCTCTGGAAGAATGCGACCATCGGCGGTTGGCAGAAGCGCCGGAGGAGCCGCCGGTGGCTCACTACGGAAAGGCTTGAGAAGCCCCACATGGAAGACGTCGTGGATGCGAGCACGGGCTGGAAGCTGAAGACGATAGGCCACCTTCCCAATGCGCTCCAAGACAGGGAAGGGCCCGGCGTAGCGAGGCCCGAGCTTGCGCTTGGCGCGCGGGTCAAGTGACTGCGTAGAGCGGTGGAGAAGACGCAGCCACACCCAGTCACCCACCGTGAACTCCGCCTCGCGATGATGATCGTCGTAGTAATGCTTGGCCAGCTGCTGGGCCTGAAAGAGACGCTGACGGACCTCAGCAAGCGTCTCGTCACGGGTGTGGATAAGGTCACCCGCAACCGCTGTCCGAGCCGTCTCCGGGTCCACCGGTAGTATAGGCGGGGGTGGTCGACCATAGACCACCTCAAACGGCGTAGCGTGCAGGGCGGAGTGATAAGAGGTGTTGTAGCAGTACTCCGCCCAAGAGAGCCAGTCCACCCAAGCGCGAGGCCGATCACCTGTCACACAACGCAAATACATGGCAATGACCTTGTTAGCCACCTCGGATTGACCGTCTGTCTGAGGATGGAACGCCGTACTCAGGCGGAGCTGGACACCCGCCATCCTGAAGAGGTCGCGCCAGACATGGCCCGTGAACACTGGGTCTCAATCACTAACGATCGAAGCAGGGAACCCGTGTAGGCGGACAATGCCGTCGAAGAAGGCCCGGGCCATGGACGCCGCCGTGTACGGATGGCCGAGCGCGATGAAGTGGGCGTACTTGGAGAAGCGGTCGACCATCGTGAGGATGACCGACTTGCCGCCCACCTTGGGGAGGCCCTCGATGATGTCCATGGAGATATCCGCCCAGACCTGAGATGGCACCTCCAAGGGCTGAAGTAACCCAGCCGGCCGCAGGGTCTCCGTCTTGTTGCGCTGGCATGTCTGACAAGACCGAACCCAGTCGCGGACAGGGGCGCGATCGCCAGGGATGTAGAAGTCGGCGCGAAGACGATGAAGGGTTTTCTGCACACCCTCATGACCTGCCGAGTGGGCGAGCTGTAACAACTGGTGATGGAGATCATCATGCGCCGGAACAAAGACCCGGCGCCCATGGAGAAGCAGTCCGTCAGAGAAGCGCCAAGGCTCCTCCAGGTCGCCGTCCGTGAGCTGCTGCCGAAGAAGGACGACGTCGTCGGCCGTCGCAGTTGCGCGGCGGATGTCGGCGAAGAGACCAAACGTCGGCCCGGAGCGGATGCACAGGACCGCCCCGGCAGACTCGTCGACGGAGGTAGCGATGTCGGAGTCGTGACGGGACAGCGCGTCGGCCACGGTGTTAAGGCGACCCGGCCGATACTCGACGGAGAAGTCGAAGCCGAAGAGCTTGCTGATCCACTGGTGCTGTGGCACGGTCGACAGTCGTTGGTCCAGCAAGAACTTCAGGCTGTAGTGGTCCGTGCGAATGTGGAAGGACCGTCCCCACAAGTACGGCCGCCAATGACGAACGGCCTGCACAAGGCCAATGAGCTCCCGCTCGTATGCCGCCAGCTTGAGATGGCGAGGAGCGAAAGGCCGGCTGAAGAAGGCGAGGGGTCCATCGCCCTGATGAAGCACGACGCCGAAACCAGCTCCCGAGGCGTCACAGTCCACCACGAACGGGCGATCGAAGTCGGGCATCTAGAGGATGGGGCCCGTCGTGAGGGCCCCCTTGAGGGCCTCGAACGCCCTCGTCGCCTCGTTGTCCCAAGCGAAAGCGTCGCGGCGAAGCAACCGCGTGAGGGGCGCCGCGATGAGCCCGAATTCCCGGATAAATTTCCGGTAGTAGCCGGCGAGGCCGAGGAACCCGCAGAGAGCCCGCGGCGAGCGAGGTGTCGGCCATGCGGAGACGGCCGCAACCTTGTCGGCGTCCATAGCCACCCCGTCGGCAGAGATGACATGGCCGAGGTAGGCCACGGTAGGTGTCCCGAACGAGCACTTCGAGCGCTTAAGGTGGAGGTGGTGCGCCCGAAGCTCGTTGAAGACGATGGCGACGTGCTGGAGGTGCTCGGCCCAGGTGGCGCTGTAGATAAGAATGTCATCAAAGAAAACAAGCACAAACCGCCGTAAGTAGGGCCGGAGGACGTCGTTCATCAGGGCCTGGAAAGTCGCTGGAGCGTTGGCGAGGCCGAAGGGCATCACCAAGAACTCGAAGTGGCCATGGTGGGTGCGAAACGCCGTCTTGGCGATGTCGTCGGGATGCATACGCACCTGATGATAGCCCGACCGGAGATCGAGCTTGGTGAAGAAGCGCGCCCCATGGAGCTCATCCAAGAGCTCGTCGACCACCGGTATAGGGAACTTGTCCTTGAGCGTGAGCACGTTCAGGGCGCGGTAGTCGATGCAGAAATGCCAAGTGTCATCCGACTTGCGGACGAGCAGCACCGGGGCGGTGAAGGGTGACGTGGAGATCCGGATGATGCTCGCGGCGAGCATAAGGGAACACTGGTGCTCCAACTCATCCTTCTGCAGCTGAGGGTAGCGGTAGGGCCGAACCACCACGGGAGGGGTACCCGGCATGAGGTGAATATGATGGTCGTACACCCGGGCGGGCGGAAGACCCCGTGGATCGTCGAAGAGGTCGCTGTGCTGCCGCAGAAGGGAATCCAACAGGGGTTGCTCGGCCTCTAAGGACGCGGCGACCAGCTAGAGATGTGGCACGGTCGGCGCAGCGCCCCCAAGGCCGTCCCATCGAACGCGGCGGCCTAGCCGCCAGAACGTCATTGTGAGTACGTCGAAGTCCCATAGGATGGGACCGAGGGTCCGGAGAAAATCCACCCGAGGATGAAGTCGAAGCAGCCGAGGTCGATCCCTGCATAGGTAATGGAGAAGTGTTCGCCACCAATGGAGATGGGAACGTCGCGGGCGAGCCCATGACACCGGAGGCGATCGCCGTTCGCCACCGTGATCCGCAGGCGCTCCCCGCCCGTCGTCGGAAGGGCTAGCCGACGCATGGTCGCCTCGGTCAAGAAGTTATGGGTGGAGCCAGTATCCAGCAGGGCCACCAGCCGCTTGCCATGGATCGTCACCAGCAGCAGCATGGTCCGCTCGCCACGGATGCCGACGAGGGCGTGGAGGGAGACGACGCACGCCGTCGCCGTGGGATCCGCGGGCGTGTCCGCGGCCGCCTCGGGTGGTGGTCTCGCGTCGGTCGAGTCGTCCGCCTTGGTGTAGTCGACCGTCTCCAAGTAAAATAGGCGGGGGAAGACATGGGTCGGGGTGTAGGGCTCATCGCAGTTGAAGCAGAGTCCCTGACAGCGACGCTCCTGCTGCTCGGCCGGTGACAACCGACGGAAAGTCCGTGTGGTGGCCGGGGGCGCGGCCGTCGCGGCTGGAGGAGGCCGGCCCGGTGCTGGAGGAGTCGGCGCTGGTCGATTGGGCTGGCGGCCGCCCCGTCCGGGCTGTTGTTGCAGTGCCTGGGCCCGCTGCTCGAAAGCCCGGGCGTAGTACATGGCCGTCTGGAGGTCGGGGGGATCCCGGAGCTCGATGTCCACGCGAATATGGTCCGGCACACCGCCCACAAATAACTCGGCGCGCTGAATCCCGGAGACGCTCGGCGCGTGGCACGCCAGGGCCTGGAAGCGGTCGGCGTAGTCCTGAACCGTGGATGTGAACTGTAAACGGCCGAGGGCCGCCAGGCGGCTCCCGTAGATAGGAGGCCCGAACCAGAGAAGACAGAGCTCCCGGAAGCGCTCCCATGGTGGCATGCCGCCCTCGTCCTGCTCGAGGGCGTAGTACCAGGTCTGCATCGCGCTGCGGAGATGATAGGACGCGATCCAGGTACGATCCGAAACGAGCGTCCGCTGCCCGCGAAAGAACTGCTCGCACTGGTTGAGCCAGTTGAGAGGGTCCTCCGTGCCCTCGTAGGTGGCGAAGTCCAGTTTGACGAAGCAAGGGGGTGTCGGACCGCCGTGCCCGGGGGCTGCTGCAGTCGGCGGCAGCGAGTGTGCCGGGTCGGGGATCTCCGGGGCGTAGGTCGCCGAGCCGGAGGGACGGTCAAACCGGAGGGAAGGCGTCGGGTGCTCCGGCGCCGTGGTATACACCGGGCTCGGAGACGAGCCGGCCGCCCACGCGGGAATTGGCGATGGCGATGGCGGAAACTGCACCTGGTGCAGGGGCCGGCCAGTGGGCCGGGGCGCGGGTGGTGATGTTGTCGACGGTGGCGGCGCTTGGTGGAGCTGCGGCGCCGCAGCCAGCGTCAAAATAGCCGGCGGGGGCGCCTGGAGAAGCTGCTGGGAAGGGTCCCCCAGCGGTGCGGTGGCGGCCGGCCACGCGGGCCAAGGGTTCCCCGCGGCCGGGTAGTGCTGCAGCAGTAGCGGCGGCGGGGGCGGCCCTCCGTAGGGCGACTGGAAGGCCGGGGCGGGCCACTGGAGCGGCAGCGGCCCGTAGGCGGTGGTGGCGGCGCTCGGCGGCTGGGGCTGGTTCCCGGCGAGATAGAGGCTGATGCCCTTGACCGCCTGGACGAGCTCCCGAAGGGTGCCCGAGACCTCCTCGGGCGAGAGGATGGGGGGCGGCTCCGCCGCGGTGGCGGTCGGTGCTGTCGGGGTGGCAGTCCCGGACGGGAGCGCCGGCATGGACGCGGACGGAGCTGGCGGCAACGTAGGTGAGGCGGTGGTGTTTGGCAGCGGCGGCGGTGATGGAGGAAGCGACATGATCGGGCTGGTGTCTCTGAATACCAAATTGGTAGGACTAGGGTTCCTATCAGGCCTCCGGCGCAGATTATATGGGCAAGGAGGAGGGGGACGAGGGCTGGAGCGGGCGCGCCGGCGGACAGGCGCCGTCGCGGCTAGGGTTCCGGCTCCTCAAGGAGCCGGGCAACAGAAGATTATAATATCTTTATTGCTTGATCTCAACGGTGTCTTACAACTAGTATTTATAACTTTAGCCTAAGATGGGCCTCTTCCTAGTATAGACCAAACCGGTCATAACATAAACGCTTTTATATTTCTTTACGGAGGGAGTATTATTTTTTCCCTTGCAAATGGCTTGCACTCATGGACAACACAAATACTAACCAAGTCATCAACTACTCATTCTACCTTATGCAACAGAAAAGTCTCAGGCAAGATGGCTTTGTGTAGTGTTTGAACAACAGGCCATTGTCTTTCACTTTCAAACACCTACAGGGACTAGCGGTTAGTATCGATCGAATTAGGTAAGAGTGATTTGACCTTGATAAAGTCCAGAGGGGCTGTCATTTTATAGGAAATCGGTAAGATTTGTGTCATAGTCATGTACTCCTACTGAGGTGTGTTGGATGGATGACCTGGTGATGCTGTAAGCAAAGCGTAAGTACCGATGAAATGGAACCCAGAGCCCCAGACAGAGAGGACATGCATGATAGCGCACATTATCGCACGTACGAGTGTATGAGGCTGTGGTGACTGCAAGGTTTGTGAGAGGCAACTTTGTTTCACTTTCAGAAGATTTCTTGAGAGTGAATGAAGTAACCTTTGAGTAGCAGTGTCAACCATCAAGGGCACTTTTCAAATGCCCTTTTATTTCCTTTGTTCCTTTGGTTTGTTGGAGAAACGGAGGAAATTTTCTGCTGACGACACTGTATTCATTTGATTCGAAGGAAAGGAGCAAGTTCTCTTTGATTTTAGCTGTAAGGAGAAGACAATAAACTTCTACAATCCAAACCGATATTTCTCAGTGTGCTTTGAATCTCATTCTTGTGTGTGCTTTGAATCTGATTTGGCTGTACTTATTATGGCTTTTGGGTTTTTAACTTTTTATATATTCCGGCTAGTAAAAAAATGAAATATACGTAAGGCACGTGTTATCTATTTTTTCTATTATGCACATGTGTTCTTATTACTGTATTAACGCATGCTTTCGCTACAATGTTTTCAAAGTTCTGCTGTTTGAAAATGTCCTAATGAAAGATATGTCTTCTCTCAAGTCTCAACAAGGCTATTTTTCTTTTGCCATTGTCTTCGCTTAAGCTACTTTCACCTGTTTGTGATGATACATATCGTCATATCGACATTGACCTACTACTGGCTACTAAACCTACAGGAGCTATACGTATCCACATGTAAGTACGTACGTACACCCTCTTCTAAAAAAAAAGAGTAAGCACGTACTGCGTATGTTCTTGACCAGGAAATTCCGGTAGTATCCCGCGGAACTCTGAAGAAGAATACCCTACTTGTGGAGGAACTACCAATCCTAATGACACGGAAGCTGCACTTGCAGAGGACGGCATCGATACCGTCCTTGCTGCCCAATGTTGGCATCCCCATGGGTGATGCCCGCGCTCAATTCATCGAGATGGTGTTGGAAGAGCGTCATGCCGCGTTCCAGTAGGCGCAGGCAGACCAGGAGTACAACCTCTGCCTCTTCGACAAGAACTGGCGTACGGAGGAGGAATGCGCTGTCGGTTCGGCCATCGCGTCGAACATAGACGTGGGCAAGCAAAAGGCATTGCTCGAATCCTTTTGCACCACCCACGAAATCCGCCTTGACCGCTCGCGGTTCCGCGTCCCTTGCGCGTAGTTAGAAGCCATCATCAAGGAGATCGATGAGGTGGTGAATGAATTCTACGGCAAGAGCGAGGACGAGGTCGCTAGTAGCGCCACGGCAGCGCCCCGCCACCACGCCCACAAAGCCGGCCTGTCCGGGGGCGCCATCGGCAGCAAGGGAGAGTAGAGCATTGGAGGTCATCGGCGGTCGGGTCCCTGGAATGCCAACGCTCTTTCGCTCCCGCTGAAGTCAAGCTTAGCGGGTTCATCATCGTCGGCCGACTAGCCCCTTGCAAGCTGCGGAGGCAGAAGCGAACACTAGTAGAAAACAGGGCTTTGGTCACAACGCAATATACACATTAGTCCCGGTTGCATTACGAACCGGGACTAATGTGAGCATTAGTCCCGGTTCAAATGGGCCCTTTAGTCCCACTTTGAGACACGAACCGGGACAAAAGGGCATCGCACCCTTTAGTCCCGATTCGTGTCTCAAACCGGGACTAAAGATTATGAACCGGGACTAAAGGGTGTGATGCCCTTTAGTCCCGCTTCATGTCTCAA
>NC_041390.1:502736163-502752436 GCF_002162155.2 Triticum dicoccoides | reverse complement strand
ACAAAAGAAAATGATAAAAGCTTCAAAAAATAAAATCCTTCGAGATGTAGTTATATTACTACATCTATTAGTTAGGAAAATTTAAAAACTTATATTTGGACATGTTTTGCAAAAAAGTGTCATGAAAAAGTAAAACGGCTATGACGATGTTGGAAAAAAGTATAATATATCAAAATGTTCAGCACGAAAATCCGCATTCGATTTTGACCGCCTATGATCTGTTTGCAAATTTTTAGAATCCTCAAATTCCAAAAGGAAAAAAAAAGATATGCTTAAATTTCAGTTTTTTTAATTTTGGTTAAATCTGGTCAAACTATGGTCAAACTACTTATTAAAAAAGTATTAGTGTTACTACATAATTATTCAAGAATATTAGTGTTACTAAATAATTATTTCAATTTTTCTGAATTTTGGTCAAATCTGGTCAAACTGTGGTCAAACTATGGTCAAACTACTTACTGAAGAAATATTAGTGTTAATAAATAATTATTGTTTTTTTAAATAATAGTTTTAAACTCAAACAGTGAAACATGTGACTTCATGCTCAAGCTAAACTCCTAAGGGTTAATAGGATTGACATCTTAATATTGTCATGAAAATAACAAATGTAGACTTGGAAACCAGGGAGAATAGAATCCGGAAGTTAAGCGTGATCAGGCTGGAGTAGTGAGAGGATGGGTGACCGGCCGAGAAGTTAGATGATTTGGAATGATGAGGGGTGATTAGAGATTAAAGGTTAAATTGAGTAGTGATGAGGGGTGATTAGAGATTAAAATGTAAAATAATTCAGAAATTTGAAAATCAGAAGAAAAAAATTCAAATTTTTTTTCGTAACATTTCCTTTAGTCCTGGTTGGTGTTACCAACCGGGACTAAAGGTGGAGCTCCCGACATCAGTCATGTGGAGGGCCTTTAGTCCCGGTTCGTATAAGAACCGAGACTAGGGGGGGGGGAGGGCTTTAGTATGGACCCTTTAGTCCCGGTTCTAGAACCGGGACAAATGGCCCATTTTTCTACTAGTGGAAGCTTTAGTTCTCGGGGCTTGTAGCCTGCCGGACATGGGGAACAAGCGTCGGCAGTCATTTAGACTAGGTTTAGATTTTGCTCTAGTTCAAATATGTCGAAAACCATCTGATTTTATGTAAAAAAATATATCCAAATATGAATGAATATTGTCCGGATTGTTTAAATATGCATACTTTTTTGAATTTCATTATATTTCGCCAGAAATGCAACCGGACATATGCGGCAAGCTTTAGATGGTTGGCTCCTGTATTCGTGTCCGTGAATTGGTCCCTTCTATCCATGGACGGATTCGGTGTCCGGTTTGCGGGTTGGCGTAGAAGATGCCCTAATACCAAAGCAGGACGAGCTCCTAAAATGGGCTGGGCCAAATCAATGCATCCAGTGCAAAAAGGGGCGGCCTATTTAAAAGCTTCCGTGTGGTTTAAGTGTTTTTTAATAGATTTTCAACTTTTTTTCTTTTGGTTTTCCTGTTGGGGGTTTTCTTTTCTGGATACATGCTGACATTTTTCAGATAGGCGCTAAACATTTCTAAATACATGTTGAACATTTTTCAAGATACACGGTGAATATTTGTCAAATGCACATTAAACTTTCTTTAATACACGGTAAACATTTTATAACACAAATTAAACATTTGGTAAATACACGTTTATTTTTTTACACATGCTCAATACTTTTCATTAAATTCCATGAAAATTTATTTTAAAAATGCAAACCATTCTTCAAGTGTTAGAACTTTTTTTAAGTGACATGTATATATTTTTTGTAAGTCCAAACATTTTCCTAAAAATTATGTGAACATTGTTTTACATTATATAAACATTTTTCAAAAATATCAAGAACGTATTTTGAAACATATGAACACTTTTTGAATTGTATGCAATATTTTATAATTACATTTTTACATTGTACAAACATTTTTAAAAATGTCAAGAAACTGTTTTTTAATAGTACGAACATTTTTAAAAAGTTGCACATCCTTTTTACACTGTATGAACATTTTCTAAATGTTCCATATACACTTTAATAAATAAATTTCTTACACTGTGTTTATGATATTTTGAAAATATAAACATAGGTAAAAAAGGAAAAAGAAACGAACCAACGAAGGAAGCAACAGACGCAGTACTGATGAAGAAACAAACATACGATGAAAATGGAAGAGGAACCGGCCACTGTCAAAAAATAAACGAAGAGGAACTGGCTACTGGGCCAACCCAACAGAAGCGACTACAAGGACCGCTCGCCTCAGGAACTGTCGCTGGTTCCTCTTCTATTTTGGAAACACACGGACATCATTTTAAATGTCACGAACATTTTTCAATCGGAGTACAAACCATTTTTTTAAATTAGCTAGTGTTTGCTAACCAATCTGTGATTGGAGGGTTAGAGGAACCGTGGTATCCTCAGTCACTAGGGTTCAAGTCCTGGTGCTCGCATTTATTTCTAAATTTATTTCAGAATTTTCGGTGATGCGCTTTCAGTGGGAGGAGACGTTCCCGTCGATAACGAGATGACTACGGTGACTTTGTAAATTTCAAGATTATATGCCAGCTCAGCCTTTCGAAGGTGCTCATAGGGGTAGAGTGTGCATGTATGCGTTCATAGGGTGAGTGTATGCGCGTGTATATGAGCGCTTGCATCTGTACTGTGTTCAAAAAAAATTAGCTAGTTTTTTACATTGTATAAGCATTATGTAAAATTTCAAAAAATATTTTGAAATGCATGCACTTTTATTTTAAATAACACAAAATTCTTTTGAATGGTATGAAAATTTTGTTTTTAAAAATCATGTGATTTTTTACATTGTATAAACATCTTTTAAAAATGTCACAAACATATTTATTGAAATGCATTAAGATTTCTTAAATTTCACGAATAGTTTTAAAATTTATGTGAACAAATATTTTCAATGCATGAATATTTTTTAAATGTATGATGAACACTTTTCAAACTTAGTAAATTAATTTTTGAAATATATTGATGTAGATTATGGGCTGGACTATTCTGTTACTAGTAACAGAATAATATTCTGTTACCCCCTGCCCTATATATGCGCGACACGCTGACCACCGTAGAATCCCCCCGACCCAGCCCGAACCCAACCCGCCTTCTTCCGCCGGAGGCAGCCGTCGTGGGCGAGCGAGCCACGGCGGCAGCCGGAGCGAGGGAGCCCGCGGCGCCGTGACTGGCCGGCGACGGATCCGCCGCCGTCTCTTGCCTCCGCCCGTCGCCGGATTCATCGACGGGGCCGTGATCCGCCGTCTCCTGCCTCCTTCCGTCGCCGGATCCATCGGCGAGGCCGTGATCCGCCGTCTCCTGGCTCCCTCCGTCGCCGGATCCAACGACGGGGCCATGATCCACCGTCTCCTGCCTCCATCTGTCGCCGGGTCCAACGACGGGGCCGTGATCCGCCGTCTCCTGGCTCCCTCCGTCGCCGGATCCAACGACGGGACAGTGATCCGTCGCCTCCTGCCTCCCTCCGTCGCCGGGGCTCCTTCTCCGGGGCAGTGATCCCCGCAAGACGCTGCCTCCCCGGACCTCTTCGCCAGCCATCCACCACAAGCAGGAGCTGCATCAATGGCGCCGCCTCCCAAGAACATGCCAGTACGCCGACCACGAGAGGAGGAAGAAGAAGAAGTCAGTCCACTAGAGGTAATGTCTGCTTCCCATGTTTGTGTCAGTACATCAGTTCATCAGTCCTGCTATGAAGAAGAACCTGATAGTACATTGCAAATGCCTGATCAGTTCATTACACCCCTGCCACTTGATGCACAATTTGGATGTCGAGGTTACTGTCAGTACCTCTAATATGATAGCTTCAGTTCAAAACCAAAAAACATAAACTTATGCATCAGTCCAAGGAGCTACTAGGCTTTATATAAGGTTCAGCTGCCACTGCAAGTTGTATGATGTTATTTCTAATAGTGCATGTCGTGTAGTTGCGTTAGTTCGAACTAGTGAAAGAATGTTGTTGAAAAAAATACACGTGTTACACAGTAAGTTCAATGATACATAAACTAGGAGTACTTCTAGTGTAGTTGCATAAGTTATAGATGAACAAAAGAGAAGACATGCATCAGTTATATATATATGCATATCCATACATCTCTGAAGTTCAATGTTCAGTTTACAAGCAGTGCTAAAAAACAGTACATCAGTACATCAGTGTTGAGCATGTACGGTTATACTGTTCGAGTGAAAACGAAACCAGATACAAAATAGAGAACAACAGTTTAAATAACAACCAGCGATGAAAGTTCAACTTGTACAATGCCTTCAGTGCATGACATGTTACCCATAGCATGTATACGAGAAAAATGCAGAAAAGATTAATCCCAAAACTGTTGAATGTCATTGCAGAAGCGAGCAAGGCGGCACACGCAGCGACCGTTTGATGAGCCAAGCTGATATGGGGCACCACCTGGTTGGGTAACACCAGAAATACCACCTGGATACTTCAACAATATAGGCAGATTTTAAGATACACCGGAATCATCAGAAGCACGGACAAGTTCTTCTATGCAGCAAACACCAATATCTGGGAATACAAGCTTTGTCACTCGTGGGTTGCAACAAGGCCAACAATATCCCCAACAACAAATGTTTTCCTTCCCTAGCGCATGCAGAAAGCCAAGGACAGGAAGCCGTGGATGGGTTGCAACAAGGCTTCCACCAGTCGCTCCGTCAACATCAATCATCCGTGTTGCAAAAGCGGTTTCGACGGGAAGACCAGGCCAAAGAGACAGAAATTTTGGCCGCTCTAGCAGGTTTCAAAGTACAAGATATGAGCCATATAGACAGGAGCAACCTCACAACGAATCTGAGGGGAGACGGTCGTACAATGAGAGACGGAGATCTTCGTCAATATTGCTCCCTCCAAGAGATGCATTGCTGCATGTGCCAAGGGTGACACCACCCGCACCCATACACCAGGGTGAACAACAAACACCGGAGGCAGCATAGAGCTATACACATGTAAGTATCCATATAGAAAAAAACATACAAGCACAGTCCATACCATGGTACTGTGACCACCCCATCTAACATTTTCATAACTGTGTTTTTGTTTGCTCACTGTTGCGTGCAGCCACCTAACATTGAAGCTTATGTTCTGCCAAGGCTAGAGATGCGCTTTGAAACTTTTGAAGAAGCAAAGAACTTCTACAACGTCTATGCGAAGCACGCAGGTTTTGCTGTTAGGGAAGGCTCCAAGTTTAAGACCAGAGCCTACCTTTATTGCACGTGCTATGGAGTCTATCAATGGAAGGTGTCTGAAGCAAATAGACAGCAGAACAAAACGACAGCCAGGACTAACTGCGGGGCTAAAATGAGGCTGAAGAAGGAAAAGGATGGAATATTTGTCGTAAAAGAGATAGTCTGGGAACACAACCACATGCTACAGCTCACTCCACAAATGCTTGTCTTCTTGCACTCCCACAAAAACTTTGACAAAACAATCTTGGAGTACGTCAAGTACCTACAGTTCAAAGGCATTGAACACCCGCAAATCATGAGCATATTGGGCGGTGATGACCCTGGTAGCTACTTCCTCGAAATGAATGCAAAAGACCTGATTAACCTGTAAGTACAAACTTGTTCTCCTCCCATAAACCGCCTATGTCTTTTTTCCTCTGTCAGTACAAACATATTACGCAACGCATGACCTGACACCAGTTCAACATGCATTTTTGAATGAACTTTTAATATGCAGGAAAGCAAAGAATTCAAGGATGGATGATGTGGACGATGTCCTAAAGACTGTCAACTTATTTAGGGAGATGAAAGCTATAAAAAGGGAATTCTTCTATGACATGCAACTCGAGGAGTCCGACAGAGTTAAGAACATATTCTGGGCGAATGCAAGCTGCCGAGGGGCCTATCAGGACTTCGGTGACTGCGTAACATTTGACACCACATATAAGACCAACAAGTACCATATGCCACTTGGGGTGTTTGTCGGTACTAACAACCACTTACAGACTACATTCTTTGGTTTCGCCCTGATAAGAGATGAGGATGCAGAATCATTCAGATGGCTGTTCAAGACGTTTTTAAGGTGCATGAGAGGGAAGGCTCCTACATGCATCCTCACAGGTACAACCGCGAAAACCACCCCCAACTGTAGGGGATCGTAGCAGAAATCTAAAATTTTCTACGCATCACCAAGATCAATCTATGAAGTAATCTAACAACGAGGGGAAGGGGAGTGCATCTACATACCCTTGTAGATCGCTAAGCGGAAGCGTTGCAAGAACGCGGATGAGGTAGTCGTACTCGTGGCGATTCAGATCGCGGTCGATTCCGATCTAAGCGCCGAACAACGGCGCCTCCGCGTTCAACACACATGTAGCCCAGTGACGTCTCCCATGCCTTGATCCAGCAAGGAGAGAGGGAGAGGTTGGGGAAGACTCCATCCAGCAGCAGCACGACAGCGTGGTGGTGGTGAAGGAGCGCGGTACTTCTGCAGGGCTTCGCCAAGCACTACGAGAGACGAGGAGGGAGAGAGGTAGGGTTGCGCCTTGGGAGAGAGAGACTTGTGTGTTGGGCAGCCCCAAAACCTCCACTATATATAGGGGCAAGGGGGAGGGGGAGGCGCCCTAGGGTTTCCCCTAGGGGGGGGGGCGGCCAGGGCAGATGGGATCTCCCCCTTGGGTGACTTGGCCCCCAAGCCAGGAGGTGGGAACCCTAGATGGGGCGCCCCAAACCCCCTGGTCACGTGGGATTAGGTGAGGGGGGGGGGGTGCACAGCCCCTTAGTGGGCTGGTTTGCCCCCTTCCCTTGGCCCATGAAGCCCCCCAACACTTGCCGGGGCTCCCGAAATACCTTTCGGTCATGCTGGCCATCACCCAGTACCTCCGGAACACTTCCGGACTCCAAAACACTTCGTCCAATATATCAATCTTCTCCTTCGGACCATTCCGGAACTCCTCGTGACGTCCGGGATCTCATCCGGGACTCCGAACAACATTCGATAACCGCATACATACCTTCCCTATAACCCTAGCGTCATCGAACCTTAAATGTGTAGACCCTACGGGCTCGGGAATCATGCAGACATGACTGAGACATCTCTCTGGTCAATAACCAACAGCGGGATCTGGATACCCATGTTGGCTCCCACATGGTCCACGATGATCTCATCGGATGAACCACGATGTCAAGGATTCAATCAATCCCGTATACAATTCCCTTTGTCTACTGGTATGATACTTGCCTGAGATTCGATCATCGGTATCCCGATACCTTGTTCAATCTCGTTACCGACAAGTCTCTTTACTCGTTCCGTAACACATCATCCCGTGATCAACTCCTTGGTCACATTGTGCACATTATGATGATGTCCTACTGAGTGGGCCCAGAGATACCTCTCCGTTACATGGAGTGACAAATCGTAGTCTCGATTCGTGCCAACCCAACAGACACTTTCGGAGATACCCGTAGTGCACCTTTATAGACACCCAGTTATGTTGTGACACTTGGTACACCCAAAGCATTCCTACGGTATCAGGGAGTTGCACAATCTCATGGTCTAAGGAAATGATACTTGACATTAGAAAAGCTTTAGCATACGAACTACACGATCTTGTGCTAGGCTTAGGATTGGGTCTTGTCCATCACATCATTCTCCTAATGATGTGATCCCGTTATCAACGACATCCAATGTCCATGGTCAGGAAACCGTAACCATCTATTGATCAACGAGCTAGTCAACTAGAGGCTTACTAGGGACATGGTGTTGTCTATGTATCCACACATGTATCTGAGTTTCCTTTCAATACAATTCTAGCATGGATAATAAACGATTATCATGAACAAGGAAATATAATAATAATAACTAATTTATTATTGCCTCTAGGGCATATTTCCAACAGTCTCCCACTTGCACTAGAGTCAATAATCCAGTTCACATCGCTATGTGATTAACACTCAAGGTCACATCGCCATGTGACTAACACCCAAAGAGTTTACTAGAGTCAATAATCTAGTTCACATTACCATGTGATTAACACTCAATGAGTTCTGGGTTTGATCATGTTATGCTTGTGAGAGATGTTATAGTCAACGGGTCTGCAACAATCAGATCCGCATGTACTTCACAAAACTTTATGTCATATCGTAGATGCTGCTACCGCGTTCCACTTGGAGCTATTCCAAATGGCTGCTCCATTATACATATCCGGTTTTTCTACTCATAGTCATCCGGATAGGTGTTAAAGCTTGCATCGACGTAACTCTTAACGTCGAACTCTTTATCACCTCCATAACTGAGAAATATTTCCTTATTCCTCTAAGGATAATTTTGACCACTGTCCAGTTATCCACTCCTGGATCACCTTTGTACCCTCTTGCCAGACATGTGGCAAGGCACAAATCAGGTGCGGTACTCAGCATGGCATACCATACAGAGCCTATGACAAAAGCATAGGGGACGACCTTCGTCCTTCCTCTTTCTTCTGCCATGGTCAAGCTTTGATTCTTACTCAACTTCACACCTTACAACTCAGGTAAGAATCCCTTCTTTGACTGATCTATTTTGAACTCCTTCAAAATCATGTCAAGGTGTGCGTTCTTTGAAAGTATCATCAGGCGTCTTGATCTATCTCTATAGATCTTGATGCCCAATATGTAAGAAGCTTTATCCAGGTCTTCCTTTGAAAATCACTCTTCAAACAACCGTTTATGCTTTCCAGAAATTCTACATTATTTCGGATCAACAATATGTCATCCACATATACTTATCAGAAATGTTGTAGTGCTCCCACTCACTTTCTTGCAAATACAAGTTTCTAGCAAACATTGTATAAACCTAAAAGCTTTGATCACTCCATCAAAGCATATATTCCGACTCCGAGATGCTTGCTCTAGTCCATAGAAGGATCACTGGAGCCAGCATACCTTTTAGCATCCTTAGGATCGACAAAACCTTTTATTGTATCACATACAACTTTTTCTTACGAAAACTGGTAAGAGAACTTGTTTTGACATCCATCTGTCAGATTTCATAATCGAAAAATACAGCTAATGCTAACATGATTCCGACGGACTTAAACATCGCTACGGGTGAGAAAATCTCATCGTAGTCAACTCCTTGAACTTGTGAAAAGACTCTTTGCCACAAGTCGAGCTTCATAGACGGTAACATTATCGTCCATGTCCGTCTTCTTCTTAAAGATCCATTTATCTCAATGGCTTGCCGACCATCAGGCAAGTCCACCAAAGTCCATGCTTTGTTCTGATACATGGATCCTATCTCGAATTTCATGGCTTCTAACCATTTGTCGGAATATGGGCCCACCATCGCTTCTCCATAGCTCGTAGGTTCATTGTTGTCCAACATGATATCTAAGACAGGATCACCGTACCACTCAGGAGTAGTACATATCCTTGTCGACCTACGAGGTTCGATAGCAACTTGATCCGAAGCTTCATGATCACTATCATTAACTTCCTCTTCAACCGACATAGGCGCCTGATACGTCTCCAACGTATCTATAATTTTTGATTGCTCCATGCTATATTATCTACTGTTTTGGACTATATTGGGCTTTATTTTCCACTTTTATATTGTTTTTGGGACTAACCTATTAAACGGAGGCCCAGCCCAGAATTGCTGTTTTTTTTGCCTATTTCAGTGTTTCGAAGAAACGGAATATCAAACGGAGTCCAAACGGAATAAAATCTTCGGGAACGTGATTTTCTCACCGAACGTGATCCAGGAGACTTGGACCCTGCTCCAAGGAACAAAACAGGCGTTCACGAGGGTGGGGGGCGCACCCCACTGCCTCATGGGCCCCTCGTTGCTCCTCCGGCGTACTGCTTCCTCCTATATATACACACGTACCCCCAAACGATCATAAGAGGAGCCAAAAAATCCTAATTCCACCGCCGCAACTTTCTGTATCCACGAGATCCCATCTTGGGGCCTGTTCCGGAGCTCCGCCGGAAGAGGGCCGTCATCACGGAGGGCTTCTACATCATCCTAACCCCTCCGATGAAGTGTGAGTAGTTTACCTCAGACCTTCGGGTCCATAGTTAGTAGCTAGATGGCTTCTTCTCTCTCTTTGAATCTCAATACAAAGTTCTCCCCCTCTCTTGTGGAGATCTATTCGATGTAATCTTCTTTTTGCGGTGTGTTTGTTGAGACCGATGAATTGTGGGTTTATGATCAAGTCTATCTATGAATAATATTTAAATCTTCTCTGAATTCTTTTATGTATGATTGGTTATCTTTGCAAGTCTCTTCGAATTATCCATTTGGTTTGGCCAACTAGATTGGTAGTTCTTGCCATGGGAGAAGTGCTTAGTTTTGGGTTCGATCTTGCGGTGTCCTTACCCAGTGACAGAAGGGGCAGCAAGGCACGTATTGTATCGTTGCCATCGAGGATAACAAGATGGGGTTTATTTCATATTGCATGAATTTATCTCTCTACATCGTGTCATCTTGCTTAAGGCGTTACTCTGTTTTTAACTTAATACTCTAGATGCATGCTGGATAGCGGTCGATGAGTGGAGTAATAGTAGTAGATGCAGAATTGTTTCGATCTACTTGTCACGTATGTGATGCCTATATACATGATCATGCCTAGATATTCTCATAACTATGCTCAATTCTGTCAATTGCTCAACAGTAATTTGTTCACACACTGTAGAATACTTATGCTCTTGAGAGAAGCCACTAGTGAAACCTATGGCCCCCGGGTCTATTCTCATCATATCAATCTCCATCACTTTAATCTTGTTTTGCTTTTTACTTTGCCTTTACTTTTTACTTTGCATCTTTATACCAAAAATACCAAAAATATTATATCTATCAGATCTCACTCTCGTAAGTGACCGTGAAGGGCTTGACAACCCCTAATCGCTTTGTGCAGGTACGAGGGACTTGAGCGTGGGCTCCTACTGGATTGATACCTTGGTTCTCAAAACTGAGGGAAATACCTACTCTCCTGCATCATCCCTTCCTCTTTGGGGAAAACCAACGCAAGCTCAAGACGTAGCAAGAAGGATTTTTGGCGCCGTTGCCGGGGAGTCTACGCAAAAAGTCAACATACCAAGTACCCATCACAATCCCTATCTCTCGCATTACATTATTTTCCATTTGCCTCTTGTTTTCCTCTCCCCCCAATTCACCCTTGCCGTTTTATTCGCCCTCTCTCTCTATCCTCCCTCTCTATTTGCCTCTTTTTGCCCGTTTGCTTTTTGTTTGCTCGTGTGTTAGATTGCTTGTTTGTCGCGATGGCTCAAGATACTACTAAATTGTGTGACTTCACCAATACCAATAATAATGATTTCCTTAGCACTCCGATTTCTCCTCTTAGCGATGCCGAATCTTGTGAAATTAATACTGCTTTGTTGAATCTTGTTATGAAAGATCAATTCGCCGGCCTTCCTAGCGAAGATGCCGCTACTCATTTGAATAGCTTCGTTGATTTATGTGATATGCAAAAGAAAAAAGATGTCAATAATGATGTCGTTTAATTGAAGCTATTTCCTTTCTCGCTTAGAGATCGTGCCAAAGCTTGGTTTTCGTCTTTGCCTAAGAATAGTATTGATTCATGGAACAAGTGCAAAGATGCTTTTATCTCTAAGTATTTTCCTCCCGCTAAGATCATCTCTCTTAGAAACGATATTATGAACTTTAAACAACTTGATCATGAACATGTTGCACAAGATTGGGAGAGAATGAAATTAATGATATGTAATTGCCCTACTCATGGTTTGAATTTGTGGATGATCATACAAATTTTTTATGCCGGATTGAATTTTGCTTCTAGAAATCTTTTAGATTCGGCCGCGGGAGGCACTTTTATGGAAATCACTTTAGGAGATGCTACTAAACTCCTAGATAATATTATGGTTAATTATTCTCAATGGCATACTGAAAGATCTTCTAATAAAAAAGTGCATGCGATAGAAGAAATTAATGTGTTGAGTGGAAAGAGGGATGAACTGATGAAATTATTTGCTACTAAGAGTGTTTCTTCTGATCCTAATGATATGCCTTTGTCTACTTTGATTGAGAATAACAATGAATCTATGGATGTGAATTTTGTTGGTAGGAATAATTTTGGTAACAATGCTTATAGAGGGAATTTTAATCCTAGGCCATATCCTAGTAATCCTTCTAATAATTATGGTAATTCCTACAACAACTCTTATGGAAATTATAATAAGATGCCCTCTGAATTTGAGAATAGTGTTAAAGAGTTTATGAATTCACAAAAGAATTTTAATGCTTTGCTTGAGGAGAAATTGCTTAAAGTTGATGATTTGGCTAGAAACATTGATAGAATTTCTCTAGAGGTTGATTCTTTAAAGCTTAGATCTATTCCTCCTAAACATGATATCAATGAGTCTCTTAAAGCCATGAGAATTTCCATTGATGAGTGCAAAGAAAGAACCGCTAGGATGCGTGCTTCCAAAGATGCCTTTATTAAAGCGTGTTCCTCCAATTCCTATGAAAATCAAGATGAAGATCTAAAAGTTATTGATGTGTCCCCTATTAAATCTTTGTTTTGCAATATGAATCTTGATGAAACTGGATATGATCTTCCTTTACCTAGAAGGCGTTCTAAAAATTCGGAGTATTTAGATCTTAATGATGAAATTGATGAACGTGGGATTGAAAGAAATAAAAATCTAGATGTTGCTAAACCCACTATATTGGATTTAAAGGAATTTAATTATGAAAGTTGCTCTTTAATTGATTGTATTTCCTTGTTGCAATCCGTGCTAAATTCTCCACATGCTTATAGTCAAAATAAAGCCTTCACCGAACATATTGTTGATGCCTTGATGCAATCTTATGAAGAAAAACTTGAGTTGAAAGTTTCTATCCCTATAAAACTCTATGATGAGTGGGAACCAACTATTAAAATTAAAATTAAAGATCATGAGTTTTATGCTTTGTGTGATTTGGGTGCTAGTGTCTCTACTATTCCCAAGACTTTGTGTGATTTACTAGATTTCCGTAATTTTGATGATTGCTCTCTAAACTTGCATCTTGCGGATTCCACTATTAAGAAACCTATGGGAAGGATTAATGATATTCTTATTGTTGCAAATAGGAATTATGTGCCCGTAGATTTCATTGTTCTTGATATAGATTGCAATCCTTCTTGCCCTATTATTCTTGGTATACCTTTCCTTAGAACGGTTGGTGCGATTATTGATATGAAGGAAGGGAATATTAGATTTCAATTTCCATTAAAAAAGGGCATGTAACACTTTCCAAGAAAGAAAATAAAATTACCATATGAAACTATCATGAGAGCCACTTATGGATTGCCTACCAAAGATGGCAATACCTAGATCTATCCTCGCTTTTATGCCTAGCTAGGGCGTTAAACGATAGCGCTTGTTGGGAGGCAACCCAATTTTATTTTTATTCCTTGCTTTTTGCCCCTGCTTAGTAATAAATAAATTATTTAGCCTCTGTTTTGGTTGTGTTTTCTGTGTTTAATTAGTGTTTGTGCCAAGTAGAACCGTTGGGAAGACTTGGGGAAAGTCTTGTTGGACTTGCTGTAAAAACAGAAACTTTAGCGCTCACGAGAACTGCTGTCATTTTTATTTTAAGAGTGATATTTAGTTAATTCTTTTTGAATATGATTAATATATAAATTCCTCACGTCCAGAAATTTATTTTAGAATTTTTGGGATTCCAGATCTTGCGCTAGCTACAGATTACTACAGACTGTTCTGTTTTTGACAGATTCTGTTTTTCGTGTGTTGTTTGCTTATTTTGATGAATCTATGGCTAGTAAAATAGTTTATAATCCATAGAGAAGTTGGAATACAGTAGGTTTAACACCAATATAAATAAAGAATAAGTTCATTACAGTACCTTGAAGTGGTCTTTTGTTTTCTTTCGCTAACAGAGCTCACGAGTTTTCTATTTTGAGTTTTGTGTTGTGAAGTTTTCAAGTTTTGGGTGAATTCTTTTGATGGATCATGGAACAAGGAGTGGCAAGAGCCTAAGCTTGGGGATGCCCATGGAACCCCAATATAATCCAAGGACACCAAAAAGTCTGTGACGCCCCCGATTCAATCGTACACTAATCATGCACGCAAATGTGTACGATCAAGATCAGGGACTCACGGGAAGATATCACAACACAACTCTACAAATAAAATAAGTCATACAAGCATCATAATACAAGCCAGGGGCCTCGAGGGCTCGAGTACCAGTGCTCGATCATAGACGAGTCAGCGGAAGCAACAATATCTGAGTACAGACATAAGTTAAACAAGTTGCCATAAGATGGCTAGCACAAACTGGGATACAGATCGAAAGAGGCACAGGCCTCCTGCCTGGGATCCTCCTAACTACTCCAGGCCGTCGTCAGCGGGCTGCACGTAGTAGTAGGCACCTCCAGTGTAGTAGGGGTCGTCGTCGACGGTGACGTCTGGCTCCAGGGCTCCAGCATCTGGCTGCGACAACCAGGTAGAAGGGAAAGGGGAAAAAGAGGGAGAATAGCAACCGTGAGTACTCATCCAAAGTACTCGCAAGCAAGGAACTACACTACATATGCATGGGTATATGTGTAAGGAGGCCATATCAGTGGACTGAACTGCAGAATGCCAGAATAAGAGGGGGATAGCTAGTCCTATCGAAGACTACGCTTCTGGCAACCTCCATCTTGCAGCAAGTAGAAGAGAGTAGATTGAAGTCATCCAAGTAGCATCTCCAAGTAGCAACTTCAAGTAGCATCGCATAGCATAATCCTACCCGGCGATCCTCTCCTCGTCGCCCTGCGGAAAAGCGATCACCGGGTTGTCTGTGGAACTTGGAAGGGTGTGTTTTATTAAGTATCCGGTTCTAGTTGTCATAAGGTCAAGGTACAACTCCAAGTCGTCCTGTTACCGAAGATCACGGCTATTCGAATAGATTAACTTCCCTGCAGGGGTGCACCACATAGCCCAACACGCTCGATCCCATTTGGCCGGACACACTTTTCTGGGTCATGCCCGGCCTCGGAAGATCAACACGTCGCAGCCCCACCTAGGCAAAACAGAGAGGCCAGCACGCCGGTCTAAACCTAAGCGCACAGGGGTCTGGGCCCATCGCCCATAGCACACCTGCACGTTGCGTACGCGGCCGAAAGCGGAACTAGCCCCCTTAATACAAGAGCAGGCTTACGTTCCAATCCGGCGCGCGCCGCTCCGTCGCTGACGTCTGAAGTGCTTCGGCTGATACCACGACGTCGGGATACCCATAACTACTCCCACGTAGATGGTTAGTGCGTATAGGCTCGTAGCCAGACTCAGATCAAATACCAAGATCTCGTTAAGCGTGTTAAGTATCCGCGAACGCCGAACAGGGCCAGGCCCACCTGTCTCCTAGGTGGTCTCAACCTGCCCTGTCGGTCCGCCACAAAGTAACAGTCGAGGGCCGTCGGGAACCCAGGCCCACCTCTACCGGGATGGAGCCACCTGTCCTTTCAGCCCCCTCGTCAGAATCACTTGCGGGTACTCAATGAGCTGACCCGACTTTAGTCACCATCTGTATAGTATGTATGTATGTATAGTATATACCCGTGATCACCTCCCAAGTGATCACGGCCCGATAGTATAGCAAGGCAGACTGACAAGAATGTAGGGCCAATGATGATAAACTAGCATCCTATACTAAGCATTTAGGATTGCAGGTAAGGTATCAACAAATGTAGCGACAATGTCAGGCTATGCATCAGAATAGGATTAACGAAAGCAGTAACATGCTACCCTACTCTAATGCAAGCAGTATAGAGGAGAATAGGCGATATCTGGTGATCAAAGGGGGGGGGGGCTTGCCTGGTTGCTCTGGCAAGAGAGAGGGGTCGTCAACTTCGTAGTCGAACTGGGCAGCAGCAGCGTCGGTCTCGTAGTCTACCGGAGAGAAGAGGGGGAAGAATTAATGAATACAGAGCAAACAAAGCATCACAAAATATAACAAGGCAATACGCGGTGTTCGGTGTGCCCTAACGCGGTAGTAGGTGATACCGGTGAAGGGGGGAAAACATCCGGGAAAGTATTCCCGGTGTTTCGTGTTTTCGGGCAGAGGAGCCGGAGGGGGAAAGTTGCGGGTTCGATAGGTTAGAGGGGTGTGGCGGACGAACGGACTGCGTATCCGGAATCGTCTCGACGTTCTGAGCAACTTTCATGTTGAAAATATTTTAATCCGAGTTACGGATTAAAAGATATGATTTTCTAAAGATTTTATTAATTTCTGAAATTTAATTATTTATTTAATTAATTCGAAAAAA
>NC_041390.1:502727952-502735226 GCF_002162155.2 Triticum dicoccoides | reverse complement strand
CTGTTTTAGATTAATTAAAATGCCAAAACATTTTACAAAATTTTGTGCACCCCACCATAATTAGGTTTGCTATTTTAGACAACCCCCGAACATTTTAGTTTTGGTTTTGAAACTTTTTATCTTTGCTCTTGTTTTGATTTTTTGTTTTAGAACGGGTTCGGATCTAACGCGAGTTTATCCACAGTCACCGAGGTGACGTGGCAACATTAGTGGGGATTACTGTAGCTTAATTACCCGGGCGTCACAATTCTCCTCCACTACAAGAAATCTCGTCCCGAGATTTAAGAGGGGAGCAAGGGGGAAAGTTCTGGTTACAATATTCTAACGGATCTTCTCGAAGAAGTTAATTCCTTTCGTTGATGTCTTCAATCCTTTATTCCGATGCATCATGATAAACTTGTCACCATTTATTCGGGAACTCCATCGTATTTACGAATAGGTAAGGGGTAGCTCTACAATGATAGGATGTTATAAGGGAAAATTATCTGGGGGTATCCCAAGAATGAACTTATGAGTATCTCTCGAGTTGAACAAATGACACACATCGAGAGCAAAGTAAGACAGTGCGATAAGAAGTTTCAAGCGGATAGGCAATCGTTCATTGCCTGAAGCAGGGTGCGAAAGGGTTCAGAGCAACGGGAATAAGTATTGCGTCCGATACCGGAATAGATCAGCAGGCAAGTGGCCCATGAATTACATACAAAGTCAAGCGTGAGGATTATCTTTGGAAACGTGGTGTACAGGAGAGTCAAGTTTCGATCCTGTGGAACTGTGGGTTATGGGCCCACCATGTGGGTTAAAAGTAGGAAAGGCAGTGACGTCTTGCACCATCATGTAAGCAAGGCATGTTAGAGGATAGCCTGACAGTTATGTCGGCAACAATGTCGGTACCAAGGGCGAGGGACGAAGAGAACCATCTTCCTGCTCGTTGAACGAGGCGGACCAATAGGCAAAGTTCTCGTCCATCGGTGGTTACCGGAATGTCATCAACAATAGTAACAAGGTCTTACTGACTGAGTTGTACATCGAGGTGTTTGCACAAGCAGTGGATTATTACTGCTTATACCATATAGATCGTAGAAAAGGTTTAAATAAACCAATGGAAGGAAAATATGATCATCAGATTAAACAGAACAATGGAAAAGGAAAATATGTTTAAACACATATTTCAGGGGTATATCCTTCCCAAAGACAAGCAGAGCAAGATATTCATGACAGGATATTAAGTAGAAAATCATTTAGGTAAGGGGGAAGGAATCTCATGATATTACCCATACAATGGTGTTAGGATAAGTGATAAATACAATTTAGCATCGGGCTTCAAATGTTCCTGTTGAAAATCGGAGTACCATTGACATGCTTCGAGACAGCATCGACATGGTCTTCAAGTGAAGATCAGACTTTGGAAACACGAAGGATCCATCAGGAATAACTTGTAGAATAAGTCTTACAATTTCCTCATGGATGAATGGATAACCTTGCTGAAAAGGAATTTATAATGATAGGTCCTCCAGCCGGGGGGGGGGGGTGCTAGGCATGACATCATGTTACCGGGTCATCAAAGGACCAACAACATAAATCCTGGAAAGTCGTCCCAACCATCATATCTGACCGAGATTCAGGTCCAATTGGTGTCAGGGTACCTCAGACTCAGGATACCTGGGAAGAAAAGGTGCGACGCAAATTGACGAGATTACATTGTAAGATTCTCGGGGAAATGAACTATGAAGTGTTTTCCGTTATCAAGAGTTCATCATTAACCCAAGGAGAGGATGATGAGGTGGCTGATGGACTCAGCGATAATTCAACGAGGTATCCAAAAGATGGATCTCCACAATTATGTGGATAAGGGGATAACATCCGTCAGATTAAACGATATAATGGGATATGCTCGAGGAAAACATACATAATTAAACATTGGTTGAACGGTGCGCCCGCAATACGGGTTGGGTTGCACGACCAATGTCGGAATGGTGATTCAATAATCAATAGACTAAGAATGAACGGCCGACTATTAACTTCAAAGCAATAGGGTTGCTAGAAGGGCAGAATCCAAACAGCACCGCTCACTTGTTGGTACCCCGGTTGGAATCAACACGAGGACCCAAGAAGAATGGTGATGGTGAAAAGTTTCACCATACCAAGAATTCTTAAGAGGTGGTGAAATTCTCATAACATTGATGACATAAAAGGTGGTAATATTCCAAGGTAAAGAAGAACAATGCTGGGTAGCAGTGATCTCAAAGTTTACACAAAACACGAACAAGTTGTGTTGAACGGAAGGAAATAAAGTGGTCGATGAGAACAGGAATCATCGAGGGGCAAGGATGGTATTACCCATCATGAATTCAATTGAATTCCTGGTAGAGCTCATAAGGTTGATGATGATCACGACACAATTGTCGAGAGATTTCATGCAGATGTAGTCAATCAGCGACGACATCAAGTCAAGGGAATGATGAAGCAAGAGGTTATTGGAACCACAGTTACGACATAAACTCGAACTCAAGCTTGTTGTTTAAAGTGAAAGGGAATGACGAGGAAAATCGACGTAAGCTTAATTCATCGTCGAAAATTGTGCTCCGAGAAGAAGGACCGGGTAGCACAGTTAAAATCATCACGACAATGATATAGCCAAACAGGCTAGGAATGGCGTGATCGGGTACAAACTCGTACTTATAGAAGCTTACTGAAGAGTTGTTGAACCGTAGTGCAGACTTGGTTCAGTTATCGGTGTCTTTGAGTGTTTAATAACTCAGAGCCCGTGAGAAATTGGAATCAGTGGGAAGGTAGTACTTGATGAACTCATAAAAAGTTATGCAGTTCCATGATAATCTCGAGATACCAGGGGGGGTAATACTCGACAGAAGATCAAAGTAAAGGTTGGACTGGGGTATTGATCCATAGAAGACAATTGTTTAACTTGTCCGAGAAATGGAATCAAAGAAGAACAAACATGGTCGGAACCACGGATGCAAAAGGCCAGATCCCTGATATAAGAAAAACTTATACCAAGGGAATAATTAATTCAAGAGAAGCTCTAATGATAAGATCTACATCGTGTCCATGGGCATGAACACAAAGTTCAAGGTCGACTCCCACTTCTCCAATGCATACCCTTTCATTCACTTCTCGCTTTCGATGAAGTTATAGCGTTGAAATTTTTACCTGGTGAAATACCAGATGAGTATGACTCGTGAAATCTTCCGAGTTCACACATATTAAGGAAGGCATAGGTTCAACCCATCCGGGCATCTTACGAACATATACCACAAACTTCGGGGTAATTAATACAAGCTCGAAAGTAGAGCATTGTTGGTCAAGCAGAGGATACAATGTACCAAAGGCATTATGTATCAGGGGAAAGAGCTCACAAGGTGATTAATTATGAAGGACATAAAATCCAACAAAGGAACCGATGGTCCACAACGGAGTTGGTGTGGGTATCGATACTCTATCAAAGGAAGAAGGAATGCAAGTGCACCGGATTATAGAAACAACTGACTAACTCAATTGTCAAATGCAAAGGAATTATGATCCCCAAATCAAGGGATCAGAAGCAATGCTCTGATTAGGGGTGGATAAGTTGAATAGCCTTAGGGTACAATCAAAGACAATTCGATTGGTCGAGAACCAATTCCAGTTAAAAGAATGGCAGCTCAGCCGGAAAAGTAATTTATAAGGATCAATGATGATTGCGTGTATTCGCAAACATATTGAGTCAATAGACCCAAAATGATAATGACAAGGAATGTCAATAAGACTACGAGACTTATGGGATTAACCATAATGCGAGCAAGCAAGAATTTCAAGAGCCAAAGGATCCAAAGGAGTTTCAGAAGATCGAATAATATTTCGAAGACTTTTGTGAAACTCATGAACAACTGGGGATGAGCGGATACTCGATAATTGCAATAATTAACCGTAGGGGTATTCAGGTGACAAAGAACAGCAAGGCAGTAAGCTCAAAGGATTATCGAAACAACGACGAGTTTTCAGGTTATCTTGTAATAACAAAACCAACTGGGGATGAATGTAAGAATAACAACTACAAGTAGTTATCCATAAGGGTTTGCGGTGGAAGGGGAATTGCAAACGCGATGAACACAAGTTCTCGGGTTAACAGCGGAGAGTATCTTCAGGGTCTTCTGGTGCAGCAGACGATCATCAGTAACAAGGGGCTCTCCGGGTGAAAGTGATAACGAGATCCTATTGTTAGATTTAGTAAACTTCATTTAACCTGAATAGTAGAGAGATCAGAGTCCCAGAGTAAAGGTCGAGGAGTAAAAGATCCTAGTACCACCCAATGGCGACGTGGGCCCATGGGCCGCACAGCCATGTTAGTAAAAGTTTTGTAAAGTCTAGACTCGACTTCGGCCAAGGAGTTGGAAGGGGGATTTCTACAGGCAGTCGGCTCTGATACCAACTTGTGACGCCCCCGATTCAATCGTACACTAATCATGCACGCAAATGTGTACGATCAAGATCAGGGACTCACGGGAAGATATCACAACACAACTCTACAAATAAAATAAGTCATACAAGCATCATAATACAAGCCAGGGGCCTCGAGGGCTCGAGTACCAGTGCTCGATCATAGACGAGTCAGCGGAAGCAACAATATCTGAGTACAGACATAAGTTAAACAAGTTGCCATAAGATGGCTAGCACAAACTGGGATACAGATCGAAAGAGGCGCAGGCCTCCTGCCTAGGATCCTCCTAACTACTCCAGGCCGTCGTCAGCGGGCTGCACGTAGTAGTAGGCACCTCCAGTGTAGTAGGGGTCGTCGTCGACGGTGACGTCTGGCTCCAGGGCTCCAGCATCTGGCTGCGACAACCAGGTAGAAGGGAAAGGGGAAAAAGAGGGAGAATAGCAACCGTGAGTACTCATCCAAAGTACTCGCAAGCAAGGAACTACACTACATATGCATGGGTATATGTGTAAGGAGGCCATATCAGTGGACTGAACTGCAGAATGCCAGAATAAGAGGGGGATAGCTAGTCCTATCGAAGACTACGCTTCTGGCAACCTCCATCTTGCAGCAAGTAGAAGAGAGTAGATTGAAGTCATCCAAGTAGCATCTCCAAGTAGCAACTTCAAGTAGCATCGCATAGCATAATCCTACCCGGCGATCCTCTCCTCGTCGCCCTGCGGAAAAGCGATCACCGGGTTGTCTGTGGAACTTGGAAGGGTGTGTTTTATTAAGTATCCGGTTCTAGTTGTCATAAGGTCAAGGTACAACTCCAAGTCGTCCTGTTACCGAAGATCACGGCTATTCGAATAGATTAACTTCCCTGCAGGGGTGCACCACATAGCCCAACACGCTCGATCCCATTTGGCCGGACACACTTTTCTGGGTCATGCCCGGCCTCGGAAGATCAACACGTCGCAGCCCCACCTAGGCAAAACAGAGAGGCCAGCACGCCGGTCTAAACCTAAGCGCACAGGGGTCTGGGCCCATCGCCCATAGCACACCTGCACGTTGCGTGGGCGGCCGGAAGCAGAACTAGCCCCCTTAATACAAGAGCAGGCTTACGTTCCAATCCGGCGCGCGCCGCTCCGTCGCTGACGTCTGAAGTGCTTCGGCTGATACCACGACGTCGGGATACCCATAACTACTCCCACGTAGATGGTTAGTGCATATAGGCTCGTAGCCGACTCAGATCAAATACCAAGATCTCGTTAAGCGTGTTAAGTATCCACGAACGCCGAACAGGGCCAGGCCCACCTGTCTCCTAGGTGGTCTCAACCTGCCCTGTCGCTCCGCCACAAAGTAACAGTCGAGGGCCGTCGGGAACCCAGGCCCACCTCTACCGGGATGGAGCCACCTGTCCTTTCAGCCCCCTCGTCAGAATCACTTGCGGGTACTCAATGAGCTGACCCGACTTTAGTCACCATCTGTATAGTATGTATGTATGTATAGTATATACCCGTGATCACCTCCCAAGTGATCACGGCCCGATAGTATAGCAAGGCAGACTGACAAGAATGTAGGGCCAATGATGATAAACTAGCATCCTATACTAAGCATTTAGGATTGCAGGTAAGGTATCAACAAATGTAGCGACAATGTCAGGCTATGCATCAGAATAGGATTAACGAAAGCAGTAACATGCTACACTACTCTAATGCAAGCAGTATAGAGGAGAATAGGCGATATCTGGTGATCAAAGGGGGGGGCTTGCCTGGTTGCTCTGGCAAGAGAGAGGGGTCGTCAACTTCGTAGTCGAACTGGGCAGCAGCAGCGTCGGTCTCGTAGTCTACCGGAGAGAAGAGGGGGAAGAATTAATGAATACAGAGCAAACAAAGCATCACAAAATATAACAAGGCAATACGCGGTGTTCGGTGTGCCCTAACGCGGTAGTAGGTGATACCGGTGAAGGGGGGAAAACATCCGGGAAAGTATTCCCGGTGTTTCGTGTTTTCGGGCAGAGGAGCCGGAGGGGGAAAGTTGCGGGTTCGATAGGTCAGAGGGGTGTGGCGGACGAACGGACTGCGTATCCGGAATCGTCTCGACGTTCTGAGCAACTTTCATGTTGAAAATATTTTAATCCGAGTTACGGATTAAAAGATATGATTTTCTAAAGATTTTATTAATTTCTGAAATTTAATTATTTATTTAATTAATTCGAAAAAATGTATTAATGACGTCAGCATGATGTCATGCTGACGTCAGCAGTCAACAGGGGTTGACTGAGTCAACCCTGACAGGTGGGTCCCGCATGTCTTTCTCTGTTATCTAATTAACCTAATCAGATTTAATTAACAGTGGTTAATTAGCTTTAATTAGTGATTAGGTTAAATCTAATCTGATTTAATTAAGTTAATTAATTCTCTAATTAATTAATTAATTAATTAATATTTTAATTATTATTTTTAATATTTAGTTTTCCCTTCTTTTTTTTTCATTTTCGTTTTAACAGTGGGGTCGGCCCCACTGGTCAGGGACCCAGCCCAACCGGGGCGGGCGAACGGGGAGAGGCGCAGTTGAGCGCCCGAATGGGGCGCAGCGGGGGAGGCCGAGGCCACGACGACAGCCGGAGGGGCCGCAGCCACAGTGAGGTTGGCCGGGCTGCGAGCGGCGCCGGCGAGGCGACCGAGCGGTGGACGGGGCCGGCAGCGGCCGGAGCGGCAGGGAGGAGTGGGGCGAGCGCCGTGCGGGGCCGCGGTGGTGGTCGGGGCGGCCGCCGCGGCGAGAGGTGGTGCGGGAGTCGACGGCCGCCGTGGTGCGGCGGGGGCGTTGGCCGCGGCGTCGGCACCGGCGCGCGTCG
>NC_041390.1:502636103-502727002 GCF_002162155.2 Triticum dicoccoides | reverse complement strand
AGGTGGGGGGGTTCGGGGGGGCTGGCTGGGCCAGGTGGGGAAGGGCTGGCCCAGATGGGCCAGTGGGGGTTCCTTTCCCCCACCTCTTTTGTTTTATTTTCCTTTTTTTATATTTTTCCCTTTTCTTACTTTCTGTTTTAGATTAATTAAAATGCCAAAACATTTTACAAAATTTTGTGCACCCCACCATAATTAGGTTTGCTATTTTAGACAACCCCCGAACATTTTAGTTTTGGTTTTGAAACTTTTTATCTTTGCTCTTGTTTTGATTTTTTGTTTTAGAACGGGTTCGGATCTAACGCGAGTTTATCCACAGTCACCGAGGTGACGTGGCAACATTAGTGGGGATTACTGTAGCTTAATTACCCGGGCGTCACAAAGTCTAAGCTTGGGGATGCCCCGGAAGGCATCCCCTCTTTCGTCCACTTCCATCGGTAATTTACTTGGAGCTATATTTTTTATTCACCAACATGATATGTGTTTTGCTTGGAGCGTCTTGTATTATTTGTGTCTTTGTGTCTTAGTATGCCACAATCATCCTTGCTGAACACACCTTTTGAGAGAGCCATACATGAATTAAAATTTGATATAATACTCTATGTGCTTCACTTATATCTTTTGAGCTAAGTAGTTTTGCTCTATGTGCTTCACTTATATCTTTTGAGCTAGATAATTTTGCTCTATGTGATTCACTTATATCTTTTGAGCGTTATAATTTTGCTCTATGTGCTTCACTTAGATCTTTTAGAGCACGGTGGTGGATTTGTTTTAAAGAAACTATTGATCTCTCATGGTTCACTTAAATTATTTTGAGAGTCTCTTAATAGCATGGTAATTTGCTTAATAATAATATGCTTGGTATTCAAGATTTGTGAAACTTTCTTTTGAGTGTGTTGAATACTAAGAAAAGATTGAAGCATGATAATTGTTTTGAGATATGGAGGTGATAATATTAAAGTCATGCTAGTTGAGTAGTTGTGAATTTAAAGAATACTTGTGTTAGAGTTTGTGATTCCCGTAGCATGCACATATGGTGAACCGTTATGTAACGAAGTCGGAGCATGATTTATTTATTGATTGTCTTCCTATGAGTGGCGCTCGGGGAAGAGCGATGGTCTTTTCCTACCAATCTATCCCCCTAGGAGCATGCGCGTAATACTTTGCTTTGATAACTTCTAGATTTTTGCAATAAGTATATGAGTTCTTTATGACTAATATTGAGTCCATGGATTATATGCACTCTCACCCTTCCACCTTTGCTAGCCTCTCTGATACCGCGCACCTTTCGCCGGTATCATACACCTACCATATACCTTCCTCAAAACAGCCACCATACCTACCTATTATGTCATTTCCATAGCCATTCCGAGATATATTGCCATGCAACTTTCCACCATCTAGTTCATCATGACACATTCATCATTGTCATATTGCTTAGCATGATCATGTAATTGACATAGTATTTGTGGCAAAGCCACCGTTCATAATTTCTTCATATTTATCACTCTTGATTCATTGCATATCCCGGTACACCGCCAGAGGCATCCATATAGAGTCATACTTTGTTTTAGAATCGAGTTGTAATCATTGAGTTGTAAATAAATAGAAGTGTGATGATCATCATTCAATAGAGCATTGTCCCAATAAAAAAAAGAAAGGCCAAAGAAAAAAAGAAGGCCCCCAAAAAATAAAAAAATAAAAAGGGGCAATGCTACTATCCTTTTTCCACACTTGTGCTTCAAAGTAGCACCATGATATAGCGAGTCTCATATATTATGCTTCAAAGTAGCACCATGTTCTTCATATAGAGAGTCTCATATGTTGTCACTTTCATATACTTGTGGGAATTTTACGTTATAGAACTTGGCTTGTATATTCCAATGATGGGCTTCCTCAAAAATTGCCCTAGGTCTTCGTGAGCAAGCAAGTTGGATGCACACCCACTAGTTTCTTTTGTTGAGCTTTCATACATTTATAGCTCTAATGCATCCGTTGCATGGCAATCCCTACTCACTCACATTGATATCTATTGATGAGCATCTCCATAGCCCGTTGATACGCCTAGTTGATGTGAGACCATCTTCTCCTTTTTGTCTTCTCCACAACCACCATTCTATTCCACCTATAGTGCTATATCCATGGCTCACGCTCATGTATTGCGTGAAGATTGAAAAAGTTTTGAAAAAGTTAGAGTATGAAACAATTGCTTGGCTTGTCATCGGGGTTGTGCATGATTTAAATACTTTGTGTGGTGAAGATGGAGCATAGCCAGACTATATGATTTTGTAGGGATAACTTTCTTTGGCCATGTTATTTTGAGAAGACATAATTGCTTTGTTAGTATGCTTGAAGTATCATTATTTTTATGTCAATATAAACTTTTGTCTTGAATCTTTCTAATCTGAATATTCATACCACAATTAAGAAGATTTACATTGAAATTATGCCAAGTAGCACTCCGCATCAAATATTCTCTTTTTATCATTTACCTACTCGAGGACGAGCAGGAATTAAGCTTGGGGATGCCTGATACGTCTCCAACGTATCTATAATTTTTGATTGCTCCATGCTATATTATCTACTGTTTTGGACTATATTGGGCTTTATTTTACACTTTTATATTATTTTTGGGACTAACCTATTAACCGGAGGCCCAACCCAGAATTGCTGTTTTTTTTTGCCTATTTCAGTATTTCGAAGAAACGGAATATCAAACGGAATAAAATCTTTGGGAACATGATTTTCTCACCGAACGTGATCCAGGAGACTTGGACCCTACTCCAAGGAACAAAAGAGGCGGTCACGAGGGTGGGGGGCGCCCCCCCTAAGGCGCGCGCCCCTGCCTCGTGGGCCCCTCGTTGCTCCTCCGGCGTACTTCTTCCTCCCATATATACACACGTACCCCAAACGATCAGAAGAGGAGCCAAAAAAACCTAATTCCACCACCTCAACTTTCTGTATCCACGAGATCCCATCTTGGGGCCTGTTCCGGAGCTCCAGCGGAAGAGGGCCGTCATCACGGAGGGCTTCTACATCATCCTAGCCCCTCCGATGAAGTGTGAGTAGTTTACCTCAGACCTTCGGGTCCATAGTTAGTAGCTAGATGGCTTCTTCTCTCTCTTTGAATCTCAATACAAAGTTCTCCCCCTCTCTTGTGGAGATCTATTCGATGTAATCTTCTTTTTGCGGTGTGTTTGTTGAGACCGATGAATTGTGGGTTTATGATCAAGTCTATCTATGAATAATATTTGAATCTTCTCTGAATTCTTTTATGTATGATTGGTTATCTTTGCAAGTCTCATCGAATTATCCATTTGGTTTGGCCAACTAGATTGGTAGTTCTTGCCATGGGAGAAGTGCTTAGCTTTGGGTTCGATCTTGCGGTGTCCTTACCCAGTGACAGAAGGGGCAGCAAGGCACGTATTGTATCGTTGCCATCAAGGATAACAAGATGGGGTTTATTTCATATTGCATGAATTTATCTCTCTATATCATGTCATCTTGCTTAAGGCGTTACTCTGTTTTTAACTTAATACTCTAGATGCATGCTGGATAGCGGTCGATGAGTGGAGTAATAGTAGTAGATGCAGAATCGTTTCGATCTACTTGTCACGGATGTGATGCCTATATACATGATCATGCCTATATATTCTCATAACTATGCTCAATTCTGTGAATTTCTCAACAGTAATTTGTTCACCCACCGTAGAATACTTATGCTCATGAGAGAAGCCACTAGTGAAACCTATGGCCCCCGGGTCTATTCTCATCATATCAATCTCCATCACTTTAATCTTGTTTTGCTTTTTTACTTTGCCTTTACTTTTTACTTTGCATCTTTATGCCAAAAATACCAAAAATATTATATCTATCAGATCTCACTCTCGCAAGTGACCGTGAAGGGCTTGACAACCCCTAATCGCGTTGGTTGCGAGTAGCTATCGCTTTGTGCAGGTACGAGGGACTTGAGCATGGGATCCTACTGGATTGATACCTTGGTTCTCAAAAACTTAGGGAAATACTTATGCTACTATGCTGCATCATCCCTTCCTCTTCGGGGAAAACCAACGCAAGCTCAAGACGTAGCAGCGCCACAGAAACACCTTTCTTTGTTGCACCACTTTCCGGTTGAAGTAGAGGTTCCACAACCTCATCAAGTTCTATCTTCCTCCCACTCAATTCTTTTGAGAGAAACTCCTTCTCGAGAAAGGACCCGTTCTTAGCGACAAACACTTTGCCCTCGGATCTGAGATAGAAGGTATACCCAACTATTACCTTTGGGTATCCTATGAAGATGTATTTGTCCGCTTTGGGTTCGAGCTTTTTCGGCTGAAGCCTTAAGCATCGCATCACCAAATATTAAGAAATGGCAACTTTGGTTTCTTGCCAAACCAATGTTCATACGACGTCGTCTCAACGGACTTAGATGGTGCCCTATCTAAAGTGAATGCAGCTATCTCTAACGCATAACCTCAAAATGATAGCGGTAGATCGGTAAGAGACATCATAGATCACACCATATCTCATAAGGTTCGATTACGACGTCCGGACATGCCATTACGTTGTGGTGTTCCAGGTGGTGTCAACTGTGAAACAATTTCACAATGTGTTAAGTGATTGCCAAACTCATAACTCAGAAATTCTCCATCGATCAGATTGTAGGAATTTGATCTTCTTGTTATGATGGTTCTTAACTTCACTCTGAAATTGCTTGAACTTTTCAAACGTTTCAGACTTGTGCTTCATTAAATAAATATACCCATATCTACTCAAATCGTCAGTGAAGATGAGAAAATAGCGATGTCCACCGCACACCTCAATTCTTATTGGATCACACACATCAGCATGTACGATTTCCAACAAGTCACTTGCCCGTTTCATTGTACCTGAAAACGGGTCTTAGTCATCCTGCCCATGAGGCATGGCTCGCATGTGTCAAGCGATTCAAAATCAAGTGACTCCAAACATCCATCGACATGGAGTTTCTTCATGCATCTTACGCCAATATGACCTAAGCGGTAGTGCCACAAGAAAGTGGTACTATCATTATTAACTCTACATCTTTTGGCGTGAACATGTGTATTACCACGGCCGAGATTCAATGAACCATTCACATAGGGTGCATGACCATGAAAGGTATTATTCATGTAAACAGAATAACCATTATTCTCTAACTTAAATGAATAACCGTATTGCAATGAACATGATCTAATCATATTCATGCTCAACGTAGACACCTGATAACATTTATCTAGGTTCAATACTAACCCCGAAGGCAGATGGAGCGTGCGATGGTGATCTCATCAACTTTGGAAACACTTCCAACACACATCGTCACCTCGCCCTTAGCCAGTCTCCGTTTAGTCCGTAGCTTTTGCTTCAAGTCACCAATAATAGCAATTGAACCGGTATCCAATACCCAGGTGCTACCAGGAGTACTGGTAAGGTACACATTAATAACACATATATAGTTTGTTGAAGTTGCCAGCCTTCTTATCTACCATGCATTTGGGGTAGTTCCGCTACCAGTGACCGTTCCCCTTACAATAGAAGCACTTAGTCTCGGGTTTGGGTTCAACCTTGGGTTCCTTCACTAGAGCGGCAACTGGTTTTCCATTCATGAAGTTTCCCTTCTAGCCCTTGCCCTTCTTGAAACCAGTGGTCTTGTTAAACCATCAACACTTGACGCTCCTTCTTGATTTCTACCTTTTTGCGGTCTTAAGCACCGCGAACAGCTCCAGGATCATCTCCATCCCTTGCATGTCATAGTTCATCACGAAGATCTAGTAGCTTAGTGATAGTGACTAGAGAACTCTATCAATCACTATCTTATCTAGAATTTTAACTCCCACTTGATTCAAGTGATTGTAGCACCCAGACATTCTGAGCACATGCTCACTAGCTCAGCTATTCTCCTCCATCTTGTAGGCAAAGAACTTGTCAGAGGTCTCATACCTCTCAACACGGGCATGAGCCTGAAATCCCAATTTCAGCTCTTGGAACATCTCATATGTTCTATGGCGTTCAAAATGTCATTGGAATCCCGATTCTAAGCCATAAAGTATGGTGCACTTAACTATCAAGTAGTTATCAAGACGTATCTGTCAGATGTTCATAACATCCACAGACGACGCTGGAGGGGTTGGAACACCGAGCGGTGCATCAAAGACATAAGCCTTCTGTGTAGCAGTGAGGACACTCCTCAGGCAACGGACCTAGTCCGCATCATTGCTTACAATATCTTTCAACTTAATCTTTCTCTAGGAACGTATTGAAACAGGGAGCTACAACACGAGCTATTGATCTACAACCCTTTTTGCAAAGATAGCTTAGACTATTGTTCAGATAAATAAGTTCATCTAATCAAATTATATAATGAACTCCCACTCAGATAGACATCCCTCTAGTCATCTAAGTGATACATGATCCGAGTCAACTAGGCCGTGTCCGATCATCACATGAGACGAACTAGTCATCATCGGTGAACATCCTCATGTTGATCGTTTACTTCTATACGACTCATGTTCGACCTTTCGGTATTTCGTGTTCCGAGGCCATGTCTGTACATGCTAGGCTCATCAAGTCAACCTAAGTGTATTGCGTGTGTAAATCTGGCTTACACCCGTTGTATTCGAACGTTAGAATCTATCACACCCGATCATTACGTGGTGCTTCGAAACAACGAACCTTCGCAATGGTGCACAGTTAGGGGGAACACTTTCTTGAAATTATTGCGAGGGATCATCTTATTTAATCTACCGTCATTCTAAGCAAATAAGATGTAAAACATGATAAACATCACATGCAATCAAATAGTGACATGATATGGCCAATATCATTTTTGCTCCTTTTGATCTCCATCTTTGGGGCGCCATGATCATCATCGTCACCGGCATGACACCATGATCTCCATCATCGTGTCTTCATGAAGTTGTCTCGCCAACTATTACTTCTACTACTACGGCTAACGGTTAGCAATAAAGTAAGTAATTACATGACGTTTATTTTTGACATGCAGGTCATAAATAATTTAAGACAACTCCTATGGCTCCTGCCGGTTGTCATACTCATCAACATGCAAGTCGTGATTCCTATTACAAGAACATGATCAATCTCATACATCACATATATCATTCATCACATCCTTTTGGCCATATCACATCACACGGCATATGTTGCAAAAACAAGTTAGACGTCCTCTAATTGTTGTTGCCAATTTTACGTGGCTGCTATAGGTTTCTTAGCAAGAACGTTCCTTACCTACGCCAAAAACCACAACGTGATATGCCAATTTCTATTTACCCTTCATAAGGACCCTTTTCATCGAATTCGATTCGACTAAAGTGGGAGAGATAGACACCCGCTAGCCACCTTATGCAACTAGTGCATGTCAGTCGGTGGAACCTGTCTCACGTAAGAGTACGTGTAAGGTCGGTCCGGGCCGTTTCATCCCACGATGCTGCCGAATCAAGATAAGACTAGTAACGGCAAGTAAATTGACAAAATGGACGCCCACAACAACTTGTGTTCTACTCGTGCATAGAAACTATGCATAGACCTATCTCATGATGCCACTGTAGGGGATCATAGCAGAAATCTAAAATTTTCTACGCATCACCAAGATCAATCTATGAAGTAATCTAGCAACGAGGGGAAGGGGAGTGCATCTACATACCCTTGTAGATCGCTAAGCAGAAGCGTTGCAAGAACGCGGATGAGGTAGTCGTACTCGTGGCGATTCAGATCACGGTCGATTCCGATCTAAGCCCCGAACAACGGCGCCTCCACGTTCAACACACGTGCAGCCCGGTGACGTCTCCCATGCCTTGATCCAGCAAGGAGAGAGGGAGAGGTTGGGGAAGACTTCGTCCAGCAGCAGCACAACAGCGTGGTGGTGGTGGAGGAGCGCGGTACTCCTGCAGGGCTTCCCCAAGCACTACGAGAGACGAGGAGGGAGAGAGGTAGGGCTGCGCCTTGGGAGAGAGAGACTCGTGTGTTGGGCAGCCCCAAAACCTCCACTATATATAGGGGCAAGGGGGAGGGGGAGGCGCCCTAGGGTTTCCCCTGGGGGGGGGGGCGGCCAGGGCAGATGGGATCTCCCCCTTGGGTGACTTGGCCCCCAAGCCAGGAGGTGGGAACCCTAGATGGGGCACTGAGGGGGTCCTGGATTAGGGGGTGTTCGGGTAGCCGGACTATACCTTCAGCCAGACTCCTGGACTATGAAGATACAAGATTGAAGACTTTGTCCCGTGTCCGGATGGGACTTTCCTTGGCGTGGAAGGTAAGCTTGGCGATGCGGATATTCAAGATCTCCTACCATTGTAACCGACCCTATGTAACCCTAACCATATCCGGTGTCTTTATAAACCGGAGGGTTGTAGTCCGTAGGCAATCAACTCCATACACAACAATCATACCATAGGCTAGCTTCTATGGTTTAGCCTCCTTGATCTCGTGGTAGATCTACTCTTGTACTACCCATATCATCAATATTAATCAAGCAGGACGTAGGGTTTTACCTCCATCAAGAGGGCCCGAACCTAGGTAAAACATCGTGTTCCCTGCCTCCTATTACCATCCGGCCTAGACGCACAGTTCGGGACCCGCTACCCGAGATCCGCCGGTTTTGACACCGACATTGGTGCTTTCATTGAGAGTTCCTCTGTGTCGTCGCCTTTAGGCTCGATGGCTCCTTTGATCATCAACAACGATGCCGTCCAGGGTGAGACTTTTCTCCCTGGACAGATCTTCATCTTCGGCGGCTTCGCTCTACGGGCCAATTCGCTCGGCCACCTGGAGCAGATCGAAAGCTACGCCCCTGGCCATCAAGTCAGGTTTGGAAGCTTAAACTACACGGCTGACATCCGCGGAGACTTGATCTTCGACTGGTTCGAGCCACGGCCAAGCGCGCCGCACTATCTCGAGGGGCATGATCTAGCTCTGCCCTCAGACAGTGTCCTGGAGGCCGCACAAGCATCGGTTCCGACCCCAAATTCGGAGCCTATTGCGCCAATCGAGGATGAGCGGTTGGACGTCACCTCAGGGGCTGCGATCCCAAAAGCGATCGAGCCAAACGCTAGCCCCGCACTCTGCACGACCCGTGACTCCAAGGATCCGGACTCCTTTCCGAACTCCGAACCTGTCACACCCTACCTAGTTCAAGCATTAGAGTGTGCATCATGTTTAAATTTCTCTTAAATTTGAAATGGGGAAAGCAGAAACCCCCAACACCCCCTTGGAAACAACTAGGGTTTACTAAAATTATTTTCAATGAACCTGAAATGCCCTTCTAAAAAGTTCATCCTCTTTGTCTTGGGTTAAAACCTCTGGCAAAATTGGTGCACAATTTTCTAGGTCAATAGAAGGTCATTGAATTAAATCATAAGTATTTGAATTTGGGAATTTAAATGCTATAAAATAATTTAAATGATCAAATAATTCTGGAAATAAATGTTTGCTGTTGGAAATATTCTAAACAGAGCCCAAAATTATTTTCAAGATTTTTGGAAACGTTTTAGTATTTTAATTAAAGCCCAACATTTGCAGTTAAATAGAAAAATAGAAACAAATAAAAATAAAAGAGAGAGAGGGAAGCTACCTGGGCCTTACCTGTGCTGGCCCAGCCCACCTGGCTTGGCCTAGCCGACTGGCTGCCAGTCGTCGTCCTCCTCCCGCTAGAAGGACGCGGAGCGCGTGGCCGGCGCCCGCGGCCACACGCCGGCCACCTCCTGCTTCTGCCGACGTCCTGGAGACGTCCATGGATGCTACACGACCCCCACGTCCCCCTCTCATCCTCGCTCACTCTCCCCCTTGTCTCCTTCACTCTCTCCCGCGATGCCCGAGCGCGTTCCTCGCCGCCGTTCGCCGTAGACGACGCCAGAGCCACCCCCTCGCCCCTCCGAGAAGCCAAATTGCTCCGCCACGATGCCCTCGCCCTCCCCACCAAGCCACGCTTCACCGGAGGCCCTACATCGCCGCTATCGCTCCGTCTTCAACCTCGGTACCCGCCGGATGCCGTTCATTGATTCGCCTCGCTCCGATCGCCCCCGAGCCCACTGATCTGCTCATCGACCTCCCTGTGAGCTCCGCCGCTTTTCCCCTCTTCTTTCCCATGCGTTTGCACCCTCTAGGCCATAGTTCCACCATGGCCGAAGCTCGTCTCCGCTCGAGCTTGTCGCCGGCGTCGCTCCAGCGACCATTTGGTCATCCCGTGCTATGCAACGTGCTTGCCGCATCGCGTAGTGCCTCGCTAGCGCCTCAGTTTCCGTGTTTGCACGCCGCAGCCCAAACCCCGCACATGGCCGAACTCCGGCCGCCGCCTTGGAGCTCGCCGTCGTTGTCTCCGGCCACCATAGGCCCGGCCTCCACCACCACTAGATGCGCGCCTGCAAGAGCTCTCCAACGAGCCCAAGAACGGCCTATCCCGTGCCCTGTGGGCGTTTTCCGAGCCGCGCCACCGTCTCGGGCCTCGCCGGCGTCGAGTCGCCGGCGGGATTAGCCCCGCTGACCAGGGGTTTGACCCCAGTTTGACTCCCCTGAGTCAATGACAAGTGGGCCCCCTCTGTTAACTAAATCAGATTAGTTTTAATTAAAAATAATTAGCTTAACTAACTACTGACACGCGGGACCCACTAGTCAGGTTTGACCTGGACGTCCCTGTTGACCACTGACGTCACCCTGACGTAATGCTGACACAGTAATTAAATTACTGGATTTATTCTTCAATAGGAAATTCCAAAAAATAGTCAAAACTTCTAAAAATCATAGAAAATCAACCATAGCTCCAAATGCAAAGATTTATATATGAAAAATGATCAGAAAAATTCAATCTATCCATCTGTAATGGTTTCATGCATGACAAAACAAGTTTATCTTGCTGTTTAAGCAGAATAAGGAAATGCACTATTAAGGCCATGTTTAATGAGCTAATATTTGAATCTTTGATTCAAATGAGTTCATTCCTTTCTGTTATAACTTGCATTAGGCCAATACACATTCATATTGCCATGTCATAGCATGCATCATATTGTTGCATATCGTCCTGTGTTGATTGTGTTCCGATGTGTTCTTCGTGGTAGGTTCTGCCTCCGAGGATATTCACGAGTATCCAACTGAAGGGCAGTATCCCACTACCACTCCATCAGGCAAGCAACCCATTGATCATTTCGATACAAACCCATGTTCTCACTTCTGCTCTGGTTTACTGCATTAAGACAACGCGATTCAAACTGCTGTGTGTTACGGTAGTTGAACCCTTATCCTCTGCATGACATGTCATTGCCACAGTAACTAGATGAAACCCACTAGCATGTGTAGGAGTTGATTGAGCCATGTATGTGATTCCTACCTTGCTATGCCTGCTATGCTTAGAGTTGTGTCAGGTCTGGTTCATCTGGGTGATGTGCTAGAGTGAAATGCTTGTGTCGGTAATATGAGGGATGTGTTGAACATGTTTTGGTAAAGGTATCGATGAGAGGCCATGTAGGAGTACATGGTGGGTTGTTTCATTGAGGCCGTCCATAAGAACTGAGATCTGTATGTGTGATTTAAGATGCAGTTACTACCGTACATTGGGCCCGAAACCAATGGAACCTTTCGGCTTCTTAATCACCCTAGTACTCTGTCCAGGAGTTGCAAATAGTTTCTGGTGTTTGTAGGTTATGTGTTGGCGGCCGTGCGTAGCGCTGACCCTAGGGGTGGGCTATGATTGCGGTAGATACACCGTGGCACGGTGTACCGAGTCACCCGTTTGGTGTCTCGGGAACCCTGTACACATCGTTCGGGGCCGTATGTGGAAACCTCGGCCGGACTCCCTGCGGATGGAACCTGGATAGGCGATAAACCTGGACTAGAGACTTAAGTGTTTAGGTAGGACGTGGCCGACACCCTCGCTGGGCTTCCGCTTGAAGGTTGCCGAGTACATGTCGTGTAAACGACGGTAAGTGGTGAAAGCGTGTATGAAGAAGTACACCCCTGCAGGGTATAAAACTATTCGAATAGCCGCGTCCGCGGTAAAGGACTACTTGGTTGCCTATACAGTTCATAGATAAGTTAATGGATACTACTAAAAGACTCAAGATAAGTGTGAGTACCGAGGATGGCCCTCTCGTAGGATGACGAGAGAGGATCCCCGGTGGAGTATTATGTTGGTGAGTAGTGGCCTCATGTGCGAAAACTATTTTACTGGTGGAGTTCCGTAGGATAGCTTAGCCAAGAGTCAAAGCTGGCTTGCTGCATTAACCCCACCACCTTCTTGAGAATAAGCATGTATAGTAGGTTCTGATGTAAGACTTGCTAAGTACCTTTGTACTCATGTTTTCTTAATTACTATTTTCAGACGACAACACCGCCCCCTCCGATGGGTTCTACGTAGACCTTGACGTCGACGAGTGACTAGCCACCCAGGTGGTGATCCTGGCCATGGAGGGCCCTATGTAGATAGACAGGCTTCGAGAAGCCTTCTTTCTTCTAGAGTCTGTACTCAGACTAGTTGCTTCCGCATGTGCATGTATGTTTGTATGACTTGAGTGTCGGGTCATGTGACCCCTATCTGTATGAACATGTTATGTATGGCTCCCTGGAGCCTTTAAATAAAGTACTTGAGTTGTAGAGTTTTGTTGTGATGCCATGTTGTATGTACTCATATCGGGCATATTGTGTGTATGATTGAAATGCTTGATATGAGTGGGATCCGACAATCTAGTTGTTTATCCTTGGCAGCCTTTCTTATGGGGAAATGTAGTCTAGTGTTCCTCGAGCCATAGTAGTCCGCTACAGCCCGGTACACCGGAGTCCTGCTAGCCCAGCACTACTGTTCAGGACACTTGACTGGCCGGCATGTGATTCACTTTGTTCCTATGTCTGTCCCTTCGGGGAAATGTCACGCGGTGACTTCCGGAGTCCTACCTAGCCTGCTATAGCCCGGGTTCCCCGGAGTCCTGTTAGCCCAGTGCTACAGCCCGGAATCACTCGCTGATGACCGACATGCTCGATGTGATTCATGTATGCTTGTCTCCATAGGTCTGTGTCGCTTTGGGTTCACGACTAGCCATGTCGGCCCGGGTTCTCTGTCATATGGATGCTAGCAACACTACCATATACGTGAGCCAAAAGGCGCAAACGGTCCCGGGCCATGGTAAGGCGACACCCGTGGGATACCGTGCGTGAGGCCGCAAAGTGATATGAGGTGTTACCGGCTAGATCAATGTGGCTTGGAATCGGGGTCCTGACAGTGTTGGTATCAGAGCCGGACTGCCTGTAGGTTCGTTGAGCCAAACTGGTCGATGTCGAGTCTAGAAATGCTTTAGTTATATGTAGGGGAATTGATTGTGGGAGGGAACGTAAGGCTCTTTTACTCCTTTACCCTATGCCTCTGATCTGAGTCATTCTCTTCTCATTCAACGTGGGTTAAGGACTAGGCTCTCTTCTTCTATCAGGTTCACGTGTTACTAATCCGTAGTAGCTTATAGGATTGTTGTTACAAGTCCCAGTTCAGTTTCTACTGTTCTTAGTATGTTGCTAATTGGATCAGAACCTTGATATGATGTTGTTGAGTGGTATTGCGAACTGTTGTGGATGTCTCAAATCTTTTTCTGAGCATTTACATCTGTTATGCTGTCCAATTTTCCCTAGAAATTCTGATGTCTTTGCATTGTGGTTGTGCTTTCAGATGGCCAACCGTGTTCAAAACCAAGTGGCGCCGCACACCCCCTATGTTTCACCGATGAGGTCCTGGACTGTGAATTCCCAGAGGGATTTAAACCCATAAACATAGAGGCATATGATGGAACAACAGACCCTGGAGTTTGGATCGAGGATTATATCCTCCACATACACATGGCTAGAGGAGATGATCTCCACGCCATAAAATATTTACCCCTTAAGCTTAAAGGGCCAGCCCGGCATTGGCTTAAAAGCCTTCCCGAAAACACAATTGGAAGCTGGGAAGAGCTCGAGGATGCTTTCCAAGCAAACTTTCAAGGGACCTATGTCTGCCCTCCGGATGCAGACGATCTTAGTCACATAACTCAACAACCCGGAGAATCAGCTCGGCAGTTTTGGAATAGATTCCTCACTAAAAAGAATCAGATAGTCGACTTTCCGGACGCCGAAGCCTTAGCAGCTTTCAGGCATAACGTCCGAGATGAATGGCTCGCCAGACACCTCGGCCAAGAAAAGCCAAGAACAATGGCCGCACTAACAAGCCTCATGACCCGCTTTTGTGCAGGGGAGGACAGCTGGTTGGCAAGGTGCAGCCCCAGCGACCCAAGTACATCCGAAACTAGGGATGGAAATGGAAAACCGCGACACAACAAGGACCGTCGCTGGACTAAGGACAAAAGTCCGAAGAGCACGGCAGTCAATGCCGGATTCAAAGGTTCACGACAAAATCAGGCAAAATCGCCCCCCAGGATAACATGGACGATCCATCCAACCTAAATAAAATCCTGGACATGATATGTTAGATACACAGTACTCCCGGGAAGCCTGCTAACCATATCCACAGAGACTGTTGGGTTTTCAAACAATCCGGCAGACTCAATGCCGAACACAAGGGGCTCGACACACCAAGCGAAGACGAGGACAAACCCCAAAAGCAGAGCACCAGGAAACAAAAGAACTTCCCACAAGAAGTAAAAACAGTGAACTCACTTCACATAACAAAACGTGCGGCGCCCGTAAAGGTACGCACCACACGGCCCATCCCCAAAGGGTCCTTCCACTGGTTGTCAAAACCGATCATCTTCGATCAGCTAGATTATTCTAGAAATATCAAGAATGTAGGCTGGACTGCCTTGATACTCGATCCAATAATTGGCGGACTCCGGTTTTCAAATGTCCTTATGGACGGCGGCAGTGGACTAAACCTGATATATCAGGATACAATCCATCACATGGGGATAAACCCAGCAAGAATCCGCCACAGCAAAACCTCCTTTCAAGGGGTAACACCTGGTCCGGACACCCATTGTATGGGTTTTCTTCGGCTCGAAGTTATATTCGGCTCTGCCGATAACTTCCGCCGTGAAAAGCTAACCTTCCATATCGTCCCGTTCTCAAGTCGCTATCAAGCACTACTGGGACGCGAAGCTTTCGCCCGCTTTAACGCAATACCGCATTATGCATCTCTCACGCTTAAGATGCCCGGTCCACGAGGCATCATCTCTTTGAAGGGGAAGCACTAAAGTGCGCCTCCCCAAGCGGAGGACTGTGCGGCCGCTTTGACAGCCCCACAGCAAAATGGCCTCACCGGCCAAAAAACTTCGAAATAGGTCATTCAAGACCACGAACACGGATAGACGAGTTCGGTGCAAAATCATTATTGATGCAGGCCTAGAGGCCATATACCCCCGCACTAGGGGCTCCACACATATACAATAAGAGACAATAAAGCTCAATCTTATATATTTTACTTTATACTTTGTTTATTTTAAACTTTTGTTCGGCACGACTCATTTTCAACTCAGTTCCTCTCTTTTACAGATGAGCGTCGTGCGGCGCCCGTCCAGGATATGGCACAACGGAGACACAGGCGCAGACATGCAGTAGGGACCCGTCCTAAAGGATTCTTTTTAGATTAAGACCCTACGTAAACCTTTTTTACTGTCTCTTGTTGCTACACATTCCCTGGTTTTTTCTTTCTGATATAACCAAGGAGGAGGCTGGCATCTTGGCATGTGGCCACGTCAGAAGTTTTGCACGTACCTGGACACTAGGGGCTTTTTTAATAATAAAGAGTGTTGTTTCGCCCGCACTCATAAAGACCGAACACCTTAGGGAGTGTTTGGCGTCGCGAGTTTTGGCATTATATGCATCAGCTCCGAATCATGTCTTTGGTCAAATGTTGGGTTGCCCGGCTCCTAAGTTCGGCTACCTTACGTTCCGCTCTATCGGCTAAGGTAGCACCAGGAGAACTACTGCAATTGTGCCCCGGTTCGGCTGGGCGAGCACCTCAATAGAGAAAGCCGAAAACTGACCGTCATGATGTAGCGTGAGACTGGTCAGCCACTCGATAACCTATCGGAATCTATCGGATTCCTCCGCTTTAATGAAGGGCCACTTCCTGGTCAGGCACATACGCGCCCCGAACTCGGGCGAGCGCAGTCGCCACCAAGGGGCTACCTAAATAGTCTCACTGTCAAGCTCCTATGGCTAAGTGAAAGTGCTAAAGCATTATAGTCCGGTTGCCTGGCCCGCTGTGCTATCACCTCCTTTGTAGGACCAAGACGTTGGGTTAAGTGTGAAAATGCATCTTCTGCGAGCACCCCCGCACTATGTGCATGGGGGCTGAAGCCAACGACTGCCATCTTTCAGATTTTGTATATATCTTAAAACGGCCGCACAGGAGGTGTTCCCAATACTTGAAGGCACAAGTATAAAAAGGCCACTACAGTTTATCAAAACATTACTTTCTAATTACATATGCTATCATAACATAGCATCTTTCGAGCACTACGTCTCTATTACACGAGCGCCCTCAAGGACTTCCTGAAAATAGTGCTCGGAGGGTACTCGGCTTTTGTCCGAATCTCGGGACGCAACAACGGTGGTCTCCATCTCTGCCCAGTATGTCCTGACACGGGCAAGAGCCATCCTTGCGCCCTCTATGCACGCTGACCTCTTCATTGCATTAATACGCGGCACCGCGTCAAGGAATTGCTGCACCAAGCTGAAATAACTCTTCGGCTCCGATCTCCCCGGCCACAGATGGCCCATGACGTACTTCATGGCGAGTCCGGACAACCTATTCAGTTCGGCACATTGAGCCAAACGATCGTCCACTGCCAGTGGACGCTCTGGATTGTGAAACTGCGACCAGAAAAGCTTTTCCACTTCGCGATCTTTTTGATCTCGAAAGTGTTCGGTCGCATCAGCAGCACTCGCTGCCAAATCCAGATAGGTATCCTCCACACTCCACATCCGGTCCAACGGAGCAAACTTCGGATCGCAAAATTTCCTTCGCAGCATAAAGGGCTTTCCAGCCGCAATCTGTTCGGCCTGACGCAGCTCCTCCTTCGCAGCTCTCATCGCAAAGCGCGCGTCCTTGGCATTGGCAACGGCCTTCTCTAAGTCCGTCTGTTTCGCTTGGTCTTCTTTTTCAAGAAGTCTGCAATGGTCTGTAGCGCTTTTTAACTTTTCGGCCATCTTGGCCATCTCTTCCTTGCTTCGGCAATGAGCAGCCTGTTCGGCTCTCAGCTCTTCAAGGGCTTTCCTGGTGGCCGCATCACTTTCGCTGGCTTGTTCTTTAGCTCGGGCAAGTTCCGCCCTAAGACTCTCCACGGCGGCCGCACCATCTGCGTCAAAGCACACACATCGTAAGACACAGGCATAAAACTGTTCTTACCTGATGCCGCCCAAGGAATTACATACCTTGAGCCTCATCAAGCCGCTTATTAACAAGCGTGATGTCGGCATCTGCCACGTCCAGTTGCCGCTTTAGTTCGGCAAAATCTTCAGTTCGGCTCGATTCCGGACACCATGCCGCCTACATTCAAAGGCGACATCTTAGACCTGGGATTATGATCCTCCGCGTGCCGTCATTTCTTGACGACGCGCAGAGTATCAGGGGCTACTATCTACACAGGGCGCATCTTATTCACGCGCAACTGACAAAAGTGTACATTATCTAATGTACCTCAAAACCCGTCAGTAAACTTTTGACGGCCTCATGCAATCCGCTCTCTGCGGATGAGATCCTTTCAATCACCGTGCCCATCAATGCACGGTGCTCCTCCGAGATAGAAGCTCGCCCCAGCAGAATCTTTAGCTCCTCCGGCCGAGCACCAGACGGTGCCGGACTTGTCCCACGACCTCTTTCGAAGGCCGGACGCGGAGAACCTCGGGGGGCCACATAGCTATCTTCCGCCCCTGCCGGATTCAGAGAAACCCTCTGCGACGACACCTCAGGGTCGCCCGCCTTGCTAGTCGGCACGGCAGGGGGAGGCGTCCCGCTCTCCATCATCTCCGGAAGGGGATCCCCCGAAGATGAGCTCTGCTGAGAAGGGCTGAGGTCCGAGCTACAAGGTAAAAATTCGGTTAATCTTCTCAGATATAAATCATGGATTTCCCTCATCCCTCAAAAGGAAAATCTTTCTCTACTTACGGCTCGCTGGAGGGCTGATCCCCTTGAGGGCGTAGTCCAGCCGAGGAACTCCCCGGCGTCGGACCCTCTGACGAGGATTTTTTCCCCCGCTTCGAGGCCATGGTTTCCGGGTCGTCAGAGGCGGCTCTCTTCTTCCCCTTAGGAGAGGAATTGTCAGTTCCTCCCTTCGGAGCAGCCTCCTTCGAGGAGGCCATAGCTTCCTTGTCCTCCCCCTCCAAAGGCATTATTTCCAGCATCCTGACCAGCACGGGATCCGGCCTGGTTTCGGGAAGGGGAGCCGAACACCTGATCAGCTTTGCCTTCGCTATCCACTCCTATTTAAAAGGATGGCTCTTTTAGGGGCAAGTTTATGACAATTATACGGATAGAAGGTCCGGGCACAAGGTTGCTTACTTGAGTATCCGGGCGATTGCAGCTTAGGCCTGCGTCCTCGGTTAAATCCGGACACATCTCTTGTGATCCGAAGAACAGTTTATACATCTCCGCGGGCATTGCGCCCATGAAATTCTGGAGAGCTCGCGGTCCCTCTGGATTAAACTCCCACAGGCGAAGGGAGCGACGTTTGCCGGGCAATATTCGGCGAATCAGCATGACCTGCGTCACCTTGACCAGGCTGAGGTCTCCTTCCAAGAGATCCTTAATGCGACCCTGTAACAAGGGCACGTCTTTGGGCAAACCCCAATCTAACCCTCTGTTAACCCATGACGCTAGCCATGGTGGGGGACCCGAGTGAAAGGTAGGAAGCGCCACCCACTTGGTGCTCCGGGAGCGGTGATATAAAACCACTCTCGTTGCCACAAGCCTAGCTCCTCTTGAAAAGAGCCCTTGGGCCATGGAGCATCAGCATTTTTGCTTATAACAGCGCCTTCGCACTCTGCGTGCCGTCCCTTGATCATCTTCGGCTCCACTTTGAAAGTCTTGAGCCATAATCTGAAGTGAGGGGTAACACGGAGGAACGCTTCGCATACAACGATAAACGAGGAGATATGGAGGATGGACTTCGGAGCTAAGTCATGGAATTCCAGCCCGTAATAAAACAACAGTCCCCTCACAAAGGGATCCATCGGGAAGCCTAGCCCCCGAAGGAAGTGAGACACGAACACCACGCTCTCACCGGGCTGGGGACTGGGGATAGCCTGCCCTTGAGCAGGCAACCTGTGCGGAATTTCGGCGGTCAAGAACTTAGCCTCTCTCAACTTTAGCACGTCCTCCTCCGTGACAGAGGAGGGCATCCATCAGCCTTGATGGTCGGAATCGGACATTGTCAAAGGTCTGAGGCGCCCGGAATCTGGAGCCTAGGGTGTTGGAACTCGAGGCGACGGGCGAACTTGTTTTGGGATTGGAGAAAAGGAGTAAGGCCCTGGTCTCTTTATAAGAGGTTGAATACCAGGAGCCCTCCCCGTAACCGTTTGGGACTCGCCTTTAATCAAGAAAACATGCTAACGGGCACGATTGGGTTACCCACGTCCGTATTGATTAGAATCCCGTAAAAGGGGGGCACACGATCTCTGCTTTGACAAGACGTGCCAAGGAAACCGCCTCGCAAGACACGCTGAGGTGGAAAAATGAAAATGATTCGAGTGAAGGAATTGGCTGTAGTGTGATGACGCACTGCGGAATACGTCAGCAGATTTGATTTGTGTTAATATTATTCTCTCTATGGCAATATGTGGATACTTATTTTGCAGAGCCGGACACTACTCTTGGTGTTTACAATCTTCTATGAAGGACTTGGAGGAGGAACCCGCCTTGCAATGCCGAAGACAATTTGCGCGCCGGACTCGTCGTCATTGAAGCCTGGTTCAGGGGCTACTAAGGGAGTCCTGGATTAGGGGGTGTTCGGGTAGCCGGACTATACCTTTAGCCGGACTCCTGGACTATGAAGATACAAGATTGAAGACTTCGTCCCGTGTCCGAATGGGACTTTCCTTGGCGTGGAAGGCAAGCTTGGCGATGCGGATATTCAAGATCTCCTACCATTGTAACCGACTCTATGTAACCCTAACCCTATCCGGTGTCTATATAAACCGGAGGGTTGTAGTCCGTAGGCAATCAACTCCATACACAACAATCATACCATAGGCTAGCTTCTAGGGTTTAGCCTCCTTGATCTCGTGGTAGATCTACTCTTGTACTACCCATATCATCAATAATAATCAAGCAGGACGTAGGGTTTTACCTCCATCAAGAGGGCCCGAACCTGGGTAAAACATCGTGTTCCCTGCCTGATGTTACCATCCGGCCTAGACGCACAGTTCGGGACCCCCTACCCGAGATCCGCCGGTTTTGACACCGACAGGCACCCCAAACCCCCTGGTCACGTGGGATTAGGTGAGGGGGGCGCACAACCCCTTAGTGGGCTGGTTTGCCCCCCTCCCTTGGCCCATGAAGCCCTCCAACAGTTGTCGGGGCTCCCGAAATACCTTTCGGTCATGCTGGTCATCACCCAGTACCTCCGGAACACTTCCGGACTCCAAAACCCTTCATCCAATATATCAATCTTCTCCTCCGTACCATTACGAAACTCCTCGTGACATCTGGGATCTCATCCGGGACTCCGAACAACATTCGGTAACCGCGTACATACCTTCCCTATAACCCTAGCGTCATCGAACCTTAAGTGTGTAGACCCTACGGGCTCGGGAATCATGCAGACATGACCGAGACATCTCTCTGGTCAATAACCAATAGTGGGATCTGGATACCCATGTTGGCTCCCACATGTTCCACGATGATCTCATCGGATGAACCACGATGTCAAGGATTCAATCAACCCCGTATACAATTCCCTTTGTCTACTGGTATGATACTTGCCCGAGATTCGATCGTCGGTATCCCGATACCTTGTTCAATCTCGTTACCGGCAAGTCTCTTTACTCATTCCATAACACATCATCCCGTGATCAACTCCTTGGTCACATTGTGCACATTATGATGATGTCCTACCGAGTGGGCCCAGAGATACCTCTCCGTTACACGGAGTGACAAATCCCAGTCTCGATTCGTGCCAACCCAACAAACACTTCCGGAGATACCCGTAGTGCACCTTTATAGCCACCCAATTACGTTGTGACGTTTGGTACACCCAAAGCATTCCTACGGTATCCGGGAGTTGCACAATCTCATGGTCTAAGGAAATGATACTTGACATTAGAAAAGCTTTAGCATACGAACTACACGATCTTGTGCTAGGCTTAGGATGGGGTCTTGTCCATCACATCATTCTCCTAATGATGTGATCCCGTTATCAACGACATCCAATGCCCATGGTTAGGAAACCGTAACCATCTATTGATCAACGAGCCAACTAGAGGCTTACTAGGGACATGGTGTTGTCTATGTATCCACACATGTATCTGAGTTTCCTTTCAATACAATTCTAGCATGGATAATAAACGATTATCATGAACAAGGAAATATAATAATAATAACTAATTTATTATTGCCTCTAGGGAATATTTCCAACACCAACCACCACCACCACCCCCCTTCCCCCAAAAAAATAAACGGAAAATAACATGGTAAAAAATGTTGTGTCAGTTCTATTTGTGTATATGCACCACCATATGCTGACCACTCCACATCTCTTTTCTCATTACCAGACCAGTGCCCGGCAATGGCTTTGGCGATACCAAAAGTTTTCAAGAACACAGTACACAAGCTGTGCCGCTGGCACATTATTAAGAAGTACAGGGAACACCTCACATACCTGTACTACCTGCACGAAGACTTTAAGGATGAATTCACATCAATCCTCAACTGGCCCCTCATGCCAACTAAGTTTGAGGATGCCTGGAAAGGACTCATGGATAGGTACAACCTCCATGATTATGCCACGATGGTGGCCATGTGGAACGAGCGTGAGAAATGGATATTAGCCTACTTCAAAGATATTTTCTGCGCCAAAATGACATCCACACAATGAAGTGAGAGCATGAACTATGTGCTCAAGAAGAACTTTGTAAGTGAGAGACAAAACCTACACTATTTTGTCAGCCAGGTAAACTCCTGCGTCAAAACCAGGAGGTAGACAGAGAACCAAGAGACAATGGGTAACAGGGTATAGCTCTATCACCTGTCGTGAGACAAAAAACATGCTTACTAAAGTAAAACTTTATTAGTTAGACAAGTTTTTGCTGCGAGAAAACTAACAATTTGGTCATCATTCTTGCATGTGCAGAAGGAACAAAACACGTTGACCTTCTATGGGTTTGACACCTAGATGGCAAAGGTTTACTCGCGAGCTGTGTACAACGAGATCAGAAAAAGGCTAAAACTGAGCACACTCTTCACGGCGACAGAGACAGAAGAGCCCACAAAGTACCTCGTGCACTACAACAACCCGCAAAAATTGTCTGCATGGTCTCAGCACGCGTTCCAGGTGGTTGCAGACCCCGTGGGAGAAACATATGAGTGCGAGTGCAGGCTATGGGACCACGCAGGTGAGGACTACAAAAAAAGATGTTACATACTGTACTACTTTATTTGCAAAGTTTTTGTTCGAATGAAATGACAAAAAATGCACCACTTCCAAAAACAATACTGGTCTTTTCTGCGTGCATGTCCTGTGCATGATGCAAACAATTAAGGCTGCCAACGTTCCAGAGAAATACATCCTCATGAGATACACCAAACGCCCGAACATCCAGCCAACATTTGACAGAAATGACTTGAGGACAGTAGCGTCAAACAAGGCATCCCAATACTGCATTGAAAGCTCACTGCTGACACTCAACATGAGGGTGCATAGAAAAAGTTTGAGAAGCCAAGAGCAAATGGCGAGGTCGCGGGTCGTCATGGAGAAACTTGAACAAGAACTCGACGCCATGCATTATGCTGAAAATGGAGGTGTGACGGACAATGAAGCCATTGAGAAGGATATTGCTACAATGCTATCCGAGATGAATCATCTGGGAGCTGTTGACCCGTTCGACAACGAGGAAGAGGAGCAGCAGCAACCAGAGCTTGCCCATGTGCGCACTCAAGAGCACCAACAAGCTCACATGCGAGATCATGAGCTTGATGGTGCTGTAGGTGAACGACATGACAACAACACATCCTACCAGCAGCAGCAGGAAAGAGTGATTAAACCACCCATATTCTGAAACACAAAGGGGAGGAAGAGCAAGACGCAAGCAGCGAAAGCAATAGCCAAAAAGCCGCCACGCCCCATCAAGCATGTGGAATTTGGCACGGATGGCAAACCTCTCGGGATAAGGGCATGCGGATTCTGCAACATCGTGAGCAACCATAACTACCACACATGCCCACTCCCACAGATGGCACTGTCAACAAGCACAAGCATATTGGAGCCACCCAGGTTTCTACCAGTGGAGACAACACACGTAACATCTACACTTGCCGCAAGTGTGGGGGAACTGACGGGCATAATGCCCGCACGTGCAAAGTGGGAAAGGAGGTCATTGGCGCTAAACAAACACAGGGCAAGGTGCAGAGTTCCAAAAAATCAAATGAAGACGATGAAGAAGAAGAGTTTGACGAGAATGACGACCAATCAGACAAAGACAATGAAGATGACAGTGTCGGGGACGAGGAAACTGAAACTGACGATGAAGCTGCCAAGGCTCAACCAGGAAAGGGCGCGGGCAAGGCACAACATTCAGGGCCAGTTACGAGAAGCTCAAGGCTGAACAACTGAACAATACATAGTGGTCTTAGTTGCCTCGGCACACAATGAGGAAACATTTCAGAAACACTGTCGTTACCAAAACTTATTTAGCTTTATCATCGATTTCTCGATCAGTACTATAGTTAAGATATAATTTGTGATTTGTGCCCGCTGAACCTATGACATTATTATGTAAACCATTTGACAATCCTTTTGAATGCAGTCACAAATACACTTGAAAAAACTTATCTGGATTTATCTGACGCAAACGCTACTGTCGACCAGTAACTCAGCAGCAAAAATTTGTCAAGGAAAAATTAAACTCTTATAATACATCAGTATTGATAGTTCTCAGTCGTCAGTACAAAGGTAGAGTACACATCAGTACTGATATAATTTGTGATTTGTGCCCGCTGGAGCAGTCACATTATTATGTAAACCATTTGATAATCCTTTTGAATGCAGTCACAAAATACATTTGTACTAACGAAAAACACTACTGTCGACCAGTAACTCAGCAAAAATTTTTTTAAGGAAAATTTAAACTCTTATAGTACATCAGTACTGATAATTCTCAGTCGTCAGTACAAAGGCAGAGTAAAACAAACACACCCGTGAACACCTCAAAAGAACATCATTTTGAAAAAACAAAGCTATGTCTGCTTCTGCTAGTCCCAATTCAGAAAGAGCATCAATACATAAAAATAATTACCTCAAACAAAAATGCGAATATAATACATTTTGTATTGATGAAAATCTAATTTATCTATAAAAAATACTCAGAGATTATCTTGATATAAACAATCCTTTAAAAAATACAAAAATTGTTTTAACATCAGACATAGTCTCACTGGTATTTGGAAAGTTCAATTACACTTCAATCACCAGTCCGAGTACCACAGTAGAGGAGTACAAACCTCCATCATCACCAACCCTGACACGTGCAAGTGGGATAAGCAGCTGATAAGTATAGCTTGACAAAGACGAATCAGTGCGACAGTAAAATGCCGTCATCACCACCCTTGAGACGTGCAAGTGGGATTTAGCAGGTCATAAGTACAACTTGACAAGACTAGTCAGTGCAGCAGTAAAAACAATTGGACTTGGACGGTTACTTCTTCTAGGCCACCACCCGCGCCACCCATTGTGCCACAAGGGACTGCAAACGGCGACCCCACGCCACTACACCCACGCCCCGACGAACCGCCTCCCACAAATCCCCGTCGACGCACTGCGAAAACCCCATTCTCTTCCATCTCTCCGTCATCCCCACAAACAACCATTGCCCTTCCATCTCCACTGCACAGAAACCACAAACTTCTCTCTCACAAGCCCACAACCGCCGGAGGAGGGCGATGGCAGAGGAACCCTCCACCAAGCGTCATCAAGACGAGCCGTCGGACAAGAGCAGCAACCTCGTCGACGTTCACGTCCCCGGCGAGAAGCGCGAGTACACCAAAACCCTCAGAGAGGTTGAGCTCCACGGCAAGGAGACACTAGAGATTGTCTGCACCAGCGAACCAGAAAAGGCCGACGAGGTGATCTCCAGGCTCTGGAGGAAGCTTGGCGGCATGCTTCGTAGGATCGTCGGCGTTGGTGTGCACTACACCAACAAAGATGAACCTCCCCAGATGGCAGCAGTCCTGCAGTTGTGCGTCGACGACCTCTGCTTGGCGTACCACATCACAGCGGCCACAAAATGGTGAGCCATCCTACTCATTTGCCCTCTTTGGTTTATCTGTTTTATTAGTACTGTATCCTAAAATCCTCATCAGACTTGTTTCCCAACTAGATGTACTAGTGTGGTTTGTGAAAAGTGGATGCACTATTGCATTTTCTCAAGTAGATACACTATAAATGTATTTTTGAACCTAATGCACTAGATTACTATTTGGAAAATCTTGCGGAAGATTAATTTCTGAAGTTGATTGACTAGTGTAGTTTCTGAACTTGATCCAACAGTGTAGTTTATGTACTCGATGTATTAAAAAGATGTTTCTGAACTTGATGTAGTGAAGTATTTTCTAAATTTGATCTAATGTTATTATCATAAGAAAATAAACTAAGGACTTGGTGAAGCACCGTTTATGTGTTATCCTATTCAACAAAAGTAAACTAAACTAGTACCAAAGGAGAACATACAACATTGACTGAAACTATGTATAATCCAAAAAATAAGAATAACATGATGTACTTAATTTAATTTCAGAACTTTGTTTACTAGTTTTTGAAGTACATTCATCCATTATTTATGCTACATAAACATCTACTTAATGGATTCATCGCTTGTAAAACAAAACAAAAATGAATAATTCAAACATCAAAGTAATGCCGATTTTCAAAAATGTCTCTCCCCTTGCAGGCCCAAGCGCCTGAACGAGTTGCTGCAGGATAAGAAGTTGTTCACATTTGCCGGTTTCAGCATTGTAAGCGACAAAGAGAAGCTGAAGTTGTCCGGTTTGGAGATCAACCCCAACAAGTTCATCGACATTCAGCGCGAGTGGAGAGTTCCTTACACCGGAAAAGAGTACGACTCCTTGACTGATGTTGCAGCCAGCGTCATCCACCCATTCTACAAAGGCATGAAGAAGAACATGAACACGCAGGAAGACTACAAACTGTGGGGGACCAGCCCGCTACCAGACAACCTCATCGAGTACACAGGAGTAGATGCATACACCACATACAAGGCATGGAGCATGATCGACTACATCACAGATGGTTCGGAAATTGCAAACGAGCGGGAGGCTGCGAAATTCTACGACCACCCCTATTGCCCCTTTTAGGGATGAAGATACATCAGAGCCTGCCTTCGTTTTCCTTCCGCTAGTGCTTGCCTTTTATCTTGTTGTTTCAAATTAGTAGTTTGCTCTTGTTGGGTTGAACCAGTATGATTATGTCGTGCTTGTCATGGTTGAACAAGTTTATTTATGTCATCAAGTACAATGTTTTGCTTATGTCATTATATAAGTTTGGTAGCTTCGTATGTTGTTAATCCATCATTTCAAATTCAAAAGTAGCTTCTGAATGGAACTTTGTGGCTGCTCTAAAGTACTAGTTATGATGCAACTAATCACACAACATTGTTCTATGTCTAGTTTCGATTCAGCATTGTATAGAAAACATAACGTTGAGATCAATCAGCTCAATTTGAGTTGCTTAACAACACTTCAAAAGTTGAAGCAAAAATTCTTAGTACTTCATGTAGTGTTCTCATTCATATGTAGCTGCTAGAAAATTAACATGTACTACAAACAGAAAAAGTTAAGAAGCATTAGCACACACTTATGTTGGTCGCTTGCAGATTAAGAATGACAGTACTAGTACAATTGACCGGACAATACATACTTACTTCAATAAAAAGTACATAGAAGCATCAGTCTGTAAGCGCTACTATGAATGGACTATCTGTACAACTTAGTCTACACGCAAGTACATCTTAGATTACACTTACACAAAACTGACAAGAACTAGAACAAAAAGTTTCAGTCCAAGTTACAGCTGGAGTCAAGTACTAGATTCAAACAAACAAAAACGAAAAAATTGACCGCCCAAGGTCAGGTGCAGGCCCTGATGCTGCTAGATACTTGAATTCGAGCCCATAGGCGAATCCCTAGTAATCCGCACAACGCAGGGCCCACAGGTCAAGAGAGAGAGCGAGCGTTGTGTATAAGCGCCCAGGTAAGTATTCAGAGGAGTTCGACCAGTGAGCCTCGGCTGCGCTTATAAACAGGTCCGGAGCCCCCTCGACTAGCGAGCTGGGACTAAACCCAAAGCGCATGCGCATGCCACACTGCACAGCCACGCGGACGAGCTATCTGGGCCAGAAAACGGCCTAATAGCCTGCATCGTTTACAAACACCACACCAAGTAAGCCCAGTTAAACAAACTAGAGGGCGAGGCAAAGAAATATAAACTACAAGAAAAATGTTCGAAACTGAAAATATATAAATTCAAATACTAGTTCGCAGGAAATAACTTTGAATACGAAAAACAAAAATAAAAATAATTTTAGCTCTGCACCACGGATGATAAAAAGGGAGAAAATATGATACAATAACAATGAACCTCTAAAAAGAAGAGAACTTAATAGCTTATCTGTTAAATGTACATAATTTAAAAAACCGAATTAAATATTGCTTTCAAGTTCAACTACTAAAATGCAAAAAGTTCAAACATATAATGTTTGTCAATTATGCTAAATTTCTTATTTATATAAAATCTGACAAGTTCAACTACTAAAATGCAAAAACACTACAAAAAATACACTTCCGTGATGATACGTGTTTGTCACAGTAGGTCGCGTTTTTTGTCATGCATGTACATCCATGACAAATTTATGACAGAATCAAGATAGTCATACTTGTGCTGTCGTAGAAGTGTTCCATGACATTACCAAAATTTTCATCACGGAAGTGTCCACTTCCATGACGATAAATCGCGCGTCACAGAAGTGCTTTCGTCAAGGGTGACCGACACATGGCATCCACCGTAACGGAACGCCGTTAGGCTATCGGGTCAGATTTTGGATCCGATAACCCATTAACAGCCCCGACCAATGGGAAATTTCCACGTGTAAAATTCTTATTGGCCGGACGAAACACGTGTCAGCTCGTCAGTGGGTCAGATAGGCGCCTATGATACGTCGACATGTGGCATGGCCCAACAGAGGCCCATTCCTGTGAAAAGGCCGGCACGTTTGACTTGGTCAAAAGGTGGCGGGCCGGCCCATGTAAAGCCTGTTAACGGCCTGTTCGCATATAGCCCATTTACAGCCCGCTAACCCAAGGCCCGTTACGCCCTATCCGAATTAGGCCCAGTAGCGTCATCTGGGCCATCCAATATGATTCTTGCTCATTTTCACTTCTGGCCCATGTATGGCCCATGACGTCTTTTGGCCCATATGAGGCCCTATGTAACTCTTGGCCTATTAACGGCCCGTGGTGAAACTGGCCCTAATGAATAGTGTATCACTTTACACCCATTAACGGCCCGTGGTGAAACTGGCCCGTAATGAACAGCGTATCACTTTATACCCATTAACGGCCTGTTATTCCGTTGGGCCGTTTCCAGCCCATGTTATCTTTCGGCTTTCTCAGAGCCCATTTATTTTTGGAATCATTTCCAGCATTCGTTTACTTACGGCCCGTTACTGTCATTTTCTGCTTGTGGGCCAAATTCAGCCCGTGGTCACAGTCGGCCCGTTGTGGTCCATTAATACGTTGGGCCGTTTTCATAGCATCATCAAATATGACCTATTAACGATGGCCCATTACGGTCGGCCCATGAACGGACGATTCCAACTCTAGCCCGTTTACGGCCATAATGCGGCCTGTTATTGGACCATGTTTGGCCAATCGATCATATGGCCCGTATAAGGCCCATTGATGATATGGCCCATAGAAGGCCCATTGTTTCTACAGCCTGTAGAAGGCCTACTGTTTCTACGACATGTAGAAGGCCCACTGTTTCTACGGCCCGTAGGAGGCCCAGTGTCACTACAGTAAATATTAGCCCATGGTTATTGTGCCCTAATTTTAAAAAATAGGTTATTGCAACCACTAGTTAACCGCGGAAAAAGAACTGCAATGACTACAAGCAAACAAATAAACAAGACAACAAGGAAATAAATAAGCAAGCAACTAACGCTAGGCTATCACGGCTATTACACATATTATCCACTAGGCATCAAAGTTCGCCACCAGTGCAAATATAGGGAACAAAGCAGCATATCATATACATTGGCCGTCAAAATTGGCCACCAGTGCAAATAAACGCGGCAGCAAAAGAGCATAACTGAAACAACTTCCGAAGAGCTCAAGAAACGTTATCCTGGGTATCCACCATGCTGGCAATAAGCTTAGCAAGCTGATTAGCTTTGTCCTATTTGGCTCTAAAATCCTCCAACGCTTGCTGTTGCACCAGAAAGTATGCATCTGAATGCTCCAAGGACTTCCGCAGTCCTTCCGCTTCTTGTAACAACATAGCTTATCGATGTCTTTCAGCTTGTAGTTGAGACTCAAGAAACTGAACTGATTCAGACAGTGAGTTTGAATATCTTGTGCAAGCGGTAGTGGCCAGTAACTCCAACACTAAACCAAGACAGGATGTGTCACTATCCTGAACCTTATCTGCATTACTTCCTTTACCGTTGCTTAATAAGGCACTCTTCCCCAATATTCTGTCAGCATTCTAAAAGAAGAAACAAGCAGACACATAACAAGTTTAGCATGTACTAGTATATGAAACTCATTTCAGTGAACCAGTTCATTAGTAAGGTGGACATGATTAAACTACCAAGTCTTCTATTGCCAAGTACTAGTACATAATAAAAGCATCAAACAAACATATATCTATGTCCTATGGTAGCAATGGAATCTTAAATTAGAACAGTTGTTCTTCAGGTTTAGGCACTTGTTCTACATGAACAGAGTACAGCAAGACACAATAATATAATACTTAAAAATAGAAAATGAGCTCATAGACCTTACCACATTCTTGGTTCGGGACCAGTACAGAACAAGGCGTTCCCAGTCATCGTCCAATAAATGTGTCTCAGGAGAACGTAAGGGAATTTGATGAGTTTCTTTGCCGGTGAAGTACGTTTTCTTTAGGTAATTCCGATACTGCCACCAAGCATTCTTGAAGATAGCAGAGGTATTAGCACATGTTACCTCATCCTGAGTTTCCAAATCGGTCCCTCTCTATAGAGAAAAATGGGAAAATTTGCTGTATTATAACCATCATGGAGGTAGGATGTATGGGACGAAGCATAGTAATTGCCATGAATAACATTACTTACACATAACTCCTGGACAAACACCTGCAACTGGCATTTTCCTTCATCTTCAGTATAATATTTCCAAGATGGGAAAATACGCACATACGATTTAACAACATCAAATGCGATAGATGCTAAACTACGACTAGCTGGTTGTGCTTCCTCCACAGGAATAGGAGTACTAACTAGTGGAGTTGGGGTTCGCCGTGATAGTACTGGCCCTTTGGGCACTGGAGCTGCCTTACTAACTGCTCTTGTTTGGGAGCTCTATGGTGGAGATGGTGCTGTGTCAACAGGAACTGGGTTACTATCGGCTGGGGTTGGGGTTAGATTGGGTAAAGCTGGTTCTCTGTCCATCATAGTAGGGGTACAATCTGCGAGAGTTTGGGTTATGTGTGGTAGGGCTGGTTCTTGTGCATGTACAACCGGGGTGCTATCTCCACCAAGAGGTAGCACTGTTTTATTTGAAGACCGTGTTTTTAGTCCGCTAGATACTGGCATCACCTGCTCCAATTCAAATGGTTGGTAAACAGGAAACATAGTTGAATGTACAGACATTGTATGAGAGACAGATGCAATAGATAGTGTGGAAAAAAGAGGGCATGAAATAGTTGACATGTATATTGTTTAACTAAAACAGATAGCATGACATAATTTCACATATATGATGTCTATCTAAACTGGATAGCATAGCATAACATAATTCAAAGATATGATGAATAACTAAACAGGATCGCATGGCATAATTCACCTACATGTTATCTAAGTAATCAGGATCGCATCATTTAATTCACATATGTGATTTATATGCTAAATAGAGGGCATTCGATATGATGTCTGAACTAAGAACATGGTGTTGAATATTGTTTATATGATGTCTAAACTATGCAATGCAAGACATCGTTTGCATGATATGAGCAGTATAACCGTGCCAAGTTAGAGCATACACCTTAGTGAGGGAATAGGACTGGTCATCTGTCTCTGAATCCATCTCTGAGGAGCTATCGGGACCCAACAAGAGATCTGCTTCGATAGGTAGCACTGTCTGCTCTGAAGGCCTTGTTTTCACTCCAGAGTTTTCCATCTCCCACCCAAATGGCTGATTCACAGGAAGAGTAGTTTAATGTACAAACATTGTCGACAAATGGAAATGTAATGAAGAAAAGGATGGGCAAGATATCATTCAAGTATATGATGCCTGGTTAAACAGGATGGCATTGCACATTTCACATATATTATGGCTGGCTAAAAGACATGAGACTGCATAATTCCCATATATGATATAGAAACTAAATAGGTGGCATTACAGAACATGTCTAAACTAAGCAGATGACATATATGATGTCAAAAGTAGGCACTGCAAGGCAACATATGCATGATATGACTAACATCATCATGCCAAGGTAGAGCAAACACCTTGGGGGGGTAAATAGGAGTGGTCAGCGGCGTCCGTATCCGCCTCAGAACAGATATCTTCCTCTGGATTACAATTTGGAGAGGGGTGGGGAGGGTTTGCCATTGAACCCACCATGGAGCGATGTCTGCATGACATTGTATTGCCGCGTAAAACTCTTCTCTTTTTCTCTACATGTTCAGCATGACTGTGTACAATATCTGAGATGCATACGAAAAAATATGGTGAGATTATGTAAGGAGAGCATGCAGAAATTTAGAGTGATGGTAACAACCAGTGGATCGATGTTTTTCCGTTGAACCAAAATAGCCCTAATGGATCGACATGAATGTATAGTAATAAGTGATGCAACAAGTGTACAACCTCTTTGCCGTAGCCGTGTCGACCTCAACATCATTGGGTCGGTCGCTGAAGTAGTTGAGGAAGAGGTGGCTGTCGGAGGTGTGGAGGAAGATCTGAGGAATCTGTAGACGGCGTCCAGGGCACTACTCTGTTGTGATGGGTTGTTCTGTCGTTGGAGCAGCTCCGGTGAGCCGTAAGACGTCAAGGCTGAAGCAGCACAAGACATACATCGTCAATCTCAAGTGGGATTATAATAGCATCTCCAATAGATGATGTAAAATGGATGTAAAATTAACATCACCAAAAACCACCTAACTACAATAGATGAGGTAAAAACTGTTGACTCTGAACTTAACTGTCAAAACTGAAATTTACTGTGGAATCTGAATGCTACTGTCGAAACTGAATGCAATGGTAGCAGAGAGGCACTTGACATGTAGTTTAGGGAGGGCCTGCAGTTCATCTTCAACCTGCACCCCCCTGAGCCGCCAGCCACCACCGGCCGAACCGCCGGCCCCAGCACCACCTTGCCGCCCCGAAACAACTCACCACCGCTGCCCCGGCCAGCCCTCTAGGCCCCCCGCCCCACCCTGAACCCTAAGATAGATAGTGGGGTACCTCTCCGGCAAGCCCCTATCCCCGCTGCGGGTGGTTCTTCCTTAACTCCGGCGAGCCCCCCCAACCCCTAAAAATCGACTGACCCAAAAGTCGATTCAGTCGACTGAAGTGTGGCTTAATCGGAGCAAAGCAGCAGCATGAGCGAGGGGGAGAGCAGCAGCAGCTGGGCGAGCGAGCGATCGAGCAAGAGCCGGAGCAGTAGCAGCAGATCCGGCTGGTATGGCCGCCGCCGCCGAAGGGGCCTCGCACTGGGGGAGAGCCGCCGTGGAGATGTCGCCCGCGGCGCCGGCTTCAAGGTAGCCGCTCCATGGGGGATGCGGGATGGAGCACTGTCGGTGCCGGGAGGTCGAGTTAAGGAGAAGGTGCGATGCGATGAGTGTACAACCTCTTTGGTGGCGCCGAGTAGGCCTCGGCTTCGTCCAAGGAGTCGGTGAGGATGCTGCGGATCTGGTGGAGCAGGTTAAGGCAGCGCTGTGGGGATGGAGCAGCCGCGATAGACGAGGCGATCGTCGAAGCAGCTCTTTGGAGGTGGAGGACGGGGCGGTTGAACCGGCGGGACAGTGAGATGGACGACGGATCCTCATCCGGGGAGGTGGACGAGGGATGTCGAGCTGTTGTGGTGGACGACATCGTCGGGGAAGAGGCTCCGACTGGGCAGCAGTGATGTGGCGGACGGAGGAGGGTGGGGTTTCGCGGCTGGAGCGGAGAGGTTATGGCGGCCTGGGATTTCGAATGGCGAAAAGGGGGCGATGGGAGGGGGTGAAGCATGACTTAGGAACGCGCTTGTCCAAAATGTAGGGTGTGTTACAAAAGTACCCCCCACCGATTTGAACTAGCGTCCCTTTCGGCTCAGGGTTAGAAGGGGGATTTCGCGTGTCGGGATTTGGCAGCTGGAGGGAGTTTTCGCGCGTGTTGTAATTTCGGGATAGCAAGGCGCGGGTTGTGAAGGCACCAGTTTTGGGAGAACGATATTTGAATTTTCGGGATATAACAAGACGCGGGTTGAATTTTAGGGACAAGCCTAACGTGTAGTAATATTGTACTTGTACGTACCAAATCAATTCACACTTCCCTCAACCAAAAACAAAACGAAAAAAATTAAACTATTCACACCACACAAAGAGAGAGTCTTGCCCCGTTTTACTATACATATGTTATTCAAAGCTACTCCCTCCTTCCATCTATATAGGGCCTAATGCATTTTTCGATGCTAACTTTGACCAAATATTAGAGCAATGATATATGACATACAACTTACACAAAGCACACCGTTAAATTCGTCTGTGAAAGGTTCTTTCAATGATATAATTTTCACATTGTGCATGTCATGTACTATTAATCTTGTCAATAGTCAAAGGCGGTCTTAAAAATCTCATTACGCCCTATATAGATGGAAGGAGGGAGTATGAATCCATGTTATGTCCGATTAATTTTTTTTGCTTGCTGTATAATGCATGTAACCTACTCATACCAACATTTTAGTGCATTCCAAATATCTATACCACCGCTGCAATTCGAACTAAATTTGAATTCGTTTCTCTATTTCAATAAGAATATACAATCATGGTTGTTGCCAACTTCAACCATCATAGTTTCCTTGCTATCCGCCAGATATAAATCAGACGGCCTATAATGCAGGATGGCAGGCACACCATCATCAACAACTCCGTTTTTTATAAGAGTAGAGATAAAATATATTAAATGTAGTATACCATGTTCATAACCACACCATGTGTATCACCGTTATATATATTCAAACATCCGTCGGTTTGAAACACTATGATAAATTCTTCAAATATCTGAATTCGCTTTTTATAATGAAGTATATATGATCTCTATTCGTCTTTTACACCCACACAACCCTCTTATCTTTGTAGCTAGCACTAACTTTCTCTTGTGCATGCACACGCCCGCATCCCTCTCACCCTCCCTCAGCATTCTCTAGCTCCATCGCGCAAATTTGTCTTTTCACTTTAGGTCATTCACCCACGGTGTGTGTAGGCCCCCCAGCTCCTTCTTTACGGCACACATCGATCGATATGCCTCTCTAGCCAGGTGTGCCTAGCACAAACACAAGCTTCCCCTCTTCTCTTGTCACCGTCCATGCCTCACTCCCACCACTCTTTTCATCATTCTCGTACTCGCACACTCCTCCCCCTCGATATAGTATGCCTCTCGTACCACCTCCTACATGCATCCCCTCTCTCTCTATCCTTCTCCTCGTGCCTCATCTGCTTCTAACACACACATGCATGTATAACGATCGATCTCCCAACATATACCTAGATCGACTTTGTCGGCGTTCTGGGAACAGGGGTCCCCAGACTTGCCTGCCTGCGGCCTGCGGCGTGGCTCAAAAGGGGGCCCAGCGCGGCCCATCTTCACCAACACAAACCCAAGACCCTCGCGAGGGGCCAAGCCTCGCGGGGCAGACGACGCGGAGCTTCCTCAGGCGCGGCCTCGTCAGGCTGGCTCACGAGGAGGCGGAGAGATCAAGGCGGGGTACCTCACGAGGTGCCCGTGACGCAAGCCATGACGACCGGGGGCGCCAGGCGGGTGCCAGCCCGCGCAGTGTCCTCCCTTCCTCTTTGGTGCAAAGGGGGCAAGCGCAGCCGCGGAGTACCGAGGCATCAGGCAAAGGTTGCCATTTCGGTGCAACAAGACCAAGACCAAGAGGACTACGAGAAGGAGGTCACCGTGGAGCCCAAGACGGCGTCATCACCAGAGCTTTGCGCAGGCGAAGACTGCTTTTGTCAGGATAGCTGATACTAGCTGCCCCCCTTCAAATTAGCCCGCCATTGTTGGCTCCCTTCCCGCTCGATATTTGGGAAGAGGACCAGGGCCTCTATAAATAGGACCATCCACCCACAGAGCAAAGGGGGCCGGGGGGTTGGAAGGATAGAGAAGACCAGGTAGAGAGAGAGAGAAAGGTGACTGAGCTCCTCCCGGCAGGTCATCGCCCCAGCCAAGAACAGACCCTCACGAGGCTGTTCTTCCTTGTATTGTTCATCATCATCAGCCCAAGAGGCAATCCACCACACCACACACTGGAGTAGGGTATTACACCACAACGGTGGCCCGAACCAGTATAAATCATGTGTCTCTCATGTTGTTCTTTCCATAGTCTAGATCCTAGCAAGGCGGAGGAGTGCAGGTAGGCAGGAGGCGAAATCTCCGCGCGCACCCCAGTGTTCGAACCTCAAGGGTCTGCCGGAACCCGAAATCCGACATTTGGCGCGCCAGGTAGGGGTGCGCCGGGATTCGTCTTCCACCACCCCGTTCTCCTCCCACCATCACGCCCATGTCTGACGCCCGTCGGGCCTGCGACGAGCGCCGGGCCACACTCGCTTGCCGCGTCGCCCAGACGGCCCCTGTCGGCGGGCGTCCTCGCCGTTCCCCGTCACCTGCCGTCAACGCCGCCACCGGCCCGGCAGGGGACGAGCAGCGAGCATCGTCCCAGCGTCTGTCCGTGAGGCAAGACGGCCGCACCGCGACTCCCTCGCTCACCCCAGCTGGTTCTTCGTCCCGTGTGCTCCGCGCGCCCATGGAGCCCCGCGACCTCTCCCCCGCCCATCGCGCTGCACCAACACCCCCGGTCGTCGCGGCCCTCTTGGGCGGCTCGCAGGCGCCGCCTACAAGTCACCACGTCAAGCCGTTCATCCGCCGGGTCAGCGCCGCTTCCACGCGGCAGGGGGCTCCCCTGGACCGGGCGGCACCCGAGACCGGTCTGACCTTCAGCTCGGAGGACCACCCCTCCAACTCGGCCTGCTCGGGTGCGCTCCCCATGCTGTGCACCCCCACCATCTGCCAGGTGGCCGTCACCAGATGTTGGGGAACGTAGCAGAAATTCAAAATTTTCCTACGTGTCACCAAGATCTATCTATGGAGAGACCAGCAACGAGTAGAAAGAGAGTGCATCTACATACCCTTGTAGATCGCTAAGCGGAAGCGTTCAAGAGAACGGGGTTGAAGGAGTCGTACTCGTCGTGATCCAAATCACCGGAGATCCTAGTGCCGAACGGACGGCACCTCCGCGTTCAACACACGTACAGCCCGGTGACGTCTCCCATGCCTTGATCCAGCAAGGAGAGAGGGAGAGGTTGGGAAGACTCCGTCCAGTAGCAGCACGACGGCGTGGTGGTGGTGGAGGAGCGTGGCAATCCTGCAGGGCTTCGCCAAGCACTACTCAGGAGGAGGTGGAGTTGGAGAGGGGGAGGGCTGCGCCAGAACTTCGTGTTTAGCTCCCATGCGCCTCCCCACTATATATAGGGGTGGAGGGGCTGGTTTCTTGCCCTCCAAGTCCATTGGGGCGTTGGCCAAGGTGGGAGGAAAGAAATCTCATTATTTCCTTCCCCACCGATTTTTATCCCCCCTTTTTAGGGATCTTGATCTTATCCCTTCGGGATATGATCTTATTCCTTCTAAGGGGGGATCTTGGTGCGCCTTGACCAGGGGTGTGGGGCCTTGCCCCCACTACCCACGTCCATGTGGGTCCCCCCATGCAGGTGGGCCCCACTCCGGAACCTTCTAGAACCTTCCCGGTACAATACCGAAAAATCCCGAACATTTTCCGGTGGCCAAAATAGGACTTCCCATATATAAATCTTTACCTCCGGACCATTTCGGAACTCCTCGTGACGTCCGGGATCTCATCCGGGACTCGGAACAACATTCGGTAACCACATACAAACTTCCTTTATAACCCTAGCGTCATCGAACCTTAAGTGTGTAGACCCTATGGGTTCGGGAGACATGTAGACATGACCGAGACGTTCTCCGGTCAATAACCAACAGCGGGATCTGGATACCCATGATGGCTCCCACATGTTCCACGATGATCTCATCGGATGAACCACGATGTCAAGGACTTAATCAATCCCGTATTCAATTCCCTTTGTCTATCGGTATGTTACTTGCCCGAGATTCGATCGTCGGTATCCAATACCTTGTTCAATCTCATTACCGGCAAGTCACTTTACTCGTTCTGTAACACATCATCCCGTGATCAACTCCTTGGTCACATTGCGCATATGATGATGTCCTACCGAGTGGGCCCAGAGATACCTCTCCGTTTACACGGAGTGACAAATCCCAGTCTCGATCCGCATAAAACAATAGATACTTTCGGAGATACCTGTAGTGCACCTTTATAGTCACCCAGTTACGTTGTGACGTTTGATACACCCAAAGCACTCCTACGGTATCCAGGAGTTACACGCTCTCATGGTCGAAGGAAGAGATACTTGACATTGGCAAAGCTCTAGCAAATGAACTACACGATCTTTTATGCTAGTCTTAGGATTGGGTCTTGTCCATCACATCATTCTCCTAATGATGTGATCCCGTTATCAACGACATCCAATGTCCATAGCCAGGAAACCATGACTATCTGTTGATCACAACGAGCTAGTCAACTAGAGGCTCACTAGGGACATATTGTGGTCTATGTATTCACACGTGTATTACGATTTCCGGATAATACAGTTATAGCATGAATAAAAGACAATTATCATGAACAAGGAAATATAATAATAATACTTTTATTATTGCCTCTAGGGCATATTTCCAACAGTATCCCACTTGCACTAGAGTCAATAATCTAGTTCACATCGCCATGTGATTAACACTCACAGGTCACATCGCCATGTGACTAATACCCAAGAGTTTACTAGAGTCAGTAGTCTAGTTCACATCACTATGTGATTAACACTCAATGAGTTTTATGTTTGATCATGTTGCTTGTGAGAGAGGTTTTAGTCAACGGGTCTGAACCTTTCAGATCCGTGTGTGCTTTACAAATCTCTATGTCATCTCCTAGATACAGCTACCACGCTCTATTTGGAGCTATTCCAAACAACTGTTCTACTTGGAGCTATTCTAAATTATTGCTCCATTATATGTATCCGGTCTCTCTACTCAGAGCTATCCGGATAGGTGTCAAGCTTGCATCGTCGTAACCTTTACGACGAACTCTTTTACCACCTCCATAATCGAGAAAATTCCTTAGTCCACTAGTTACTAAGGATAACTTTGACTGCTGTCCTGTGAGCCATTCTTGGATCACTCTTGTACCCCTTGACTGACTCATGGCAAGGCACACTTCAGGTGCGGTACACAGCATAGCATACTGAAGAGCCTACGTCTTAAGCATAGGGGACGACCTTCGTCCTTTCTCTCTATTCTGCCGTGGTCGAGCTTTAAGTCTTAACTTCATACCTTACAACTCAGGCAAGAACTCCTTCTTTGACTGGTCCATCTTGAACACCTTCAAGATTATGTCAAGGTACGTGCTCATTTAAAAGCATTTTGATCTATCTTATAGATCTTGATGCTCAATGTTCAAGTAGCTTGATCCAGGTTTTCTATTGAAAACACCTTTCAAATAACCCTATATGCTTTCTAGAAATTCTACATCATTTCTGATCAACAATATGTCAAGAACATATACTCATCAGAAATTCTATAGTGCTCCCACTCACTTCTTTGGAAATACAAGTTTCTCATAAACTTTGTACAAACCCAAAATCTTTGATCATCTCATCAAAGTGTACATTCCAACTCCGAGATGCTTACTCCAGTCCTTAGAAGGATCGTTGGAGCTAGCATACCTTTTAGCATCCTTAGGATTGACAAAACTTTTCTGATTGTATCACATACAACCTTTCCTTACAAACTGGTAAGGAAACTTGTCTTGACATCCATCTGCCAGATTTCATAAATGCAGCCAATGCTAACATGATTCCGACGGACTTTAAGCATCGCTACGGATGAGAAAATCTCATCGTAGTCAACTCCTTGAACTTGTGAAAAATTCTTCGCCACAAGTCGAGCTTCATGGACGGTGACATTACCGTCCACGTCCGTCTTCTTCTTAAAGATCCATTTATCTCAATGGCTTGCCGATCATCGGGCAAGTCCACCAAAGTCCATGCTTTGTTCTGATACATGGATCCTATCTCGGACTTTATGGCTTCTAACCATTTGTCGGAATTTGGGCCCACCATCGCTTCTCCATAGCTCGTAGGTTCATTGTTGTCTAGCAACATGACCTTCAAGACAGGATTACTGTACCACTCTGAAGTAGTATGTATACATGTCACCCTACAAGGTACGGTAGTGACTTGATCCGAAACTTCATGATCACTATCATGAGCTTCTACTTCAATTGGTGTAGGTGCCACAGGAACAACTTCCTGTGCCCTGCTACACACTTGTTGAAGTGATGGTTCAATAACCTCATCAAGTCTCCACCATCCTCCCACTCAACTCTTTCGAGAGAAATCTTTCCTCGAGAAAGGACCCGATTCAAGAAACAATCCATATTGCTTTCGGATCTGAATTAGGAGGTATACCCAACTGTTTTGGGTGTCCTATGAAGATGCATTTTATCCGCTTTGGGTTCGAGCTTATCAATCCTGAAACTTTTTCACATAAGCATCGCAGCCCCAAACCTTTAAGAAACGACAACTTAGGTTTCTCTAAACCATAGTTCATACGGTGTCATCTCAACGGAATTACGTGGTGCCCTATTTAAAGTGAATGTGGTTGTCTCTAATGCCTAATCCATGGACAACAGTGGTAATTCGATAAGAGACATCATGGTACGCACCATATCCAATAGGGTGCAACTATGATGTTCGGACACACCATCACACTATGGTGTTCCAGGCGGTATTAATTGCGAAACAATTTCCACAATGTCTTAATTGTGTGCCAAAACTCGTAACTCAGATATTCATCTCTATGATCATATCATAGACATTTTATCCTCTTGTCACAATGATCTTCTACTTCACTCTGAAATTACTTGAACCATTCAATAATTCAGAGTTGTGTTTCATCAAGTAAATATTCTCAACATCTACTCGAATCATCTGTGAAGTAAGAACATAACGATATTCACTGCATGCCTCAGCATTTATTGGACTGCACACATCAAAATGTGTTACTTCCAACAAGTTGCTATCTTGTTCCATCTTATTGAAATTGAGGCTTTTCAGTCATCTTGCCTATGTGGTATGATTTGCATATCTCAAGTGATTCAAAATCAAGTGAGTCCGAACGGTCCATTTGCATGGAGTTTCTTCATGCATATACACCAATAGACATGGTTCGCATGTCTCAAACTTTTCAAAAACGAGTGAGTCCAAAGATCCATCAACATGGAGCTTCTTCATGCGTTTTATACCATTATGACTTACATGGCAGTGCCACAAGTAAGTGGTACTATCATTACTATCTTATACCTTTTGGCATGAAAATGTGTATCACTACGACCGAGATTCAATAAACCATTCCTTTAGGTGCAAGACCATTGAAGGTATTATTCAAAAAATAGAGTAACCATTATTCTCCTTAAATGAATAACCATATTGCGATAGACATAATCCAATCATGTCTATGCTCAACGCAAACACCAATCTCGGTGGTAGAGGGAGCGTGCGATGCTTGATCATATCAACCTTGGAAACACTTCCAACATATATCGTCAGCTCACCTTTAGCTAGTCTCCGTTTATTCCGTAGCTTTTATTTCGAGTTACTAACACTTAGCAACCGAACCGGTATCCAATACCCTGGTGCTACTAGGAGTACTAGTAAAGTACACATTAACATAATGTATATCCAATATACTTCTATCGACCTTGCCATCCTTCTCATCTACCAAGTATCTAGGGTAATGCTGCTCCAGTGGTTGTTCCCCTTATTACAGAAGCACTTAGTCTCGGGTTTGGGTTCAACCTTGGGTTTCTTCACTTGAGCAGCAGCTGAATTGCTGTTTCATGAAGTATCCCTTTGTTCCCTTGCCCTTCTTGAAACTAGTGGTTTCACCAACCATCAACAATTGATGCTCCTTCTTGATTTCTACTTTCGCGGTGTCAAACATCATGAATATTTCAAGGATCATCATATCTATCCCTGATATGTTATAGTTCATCACGAAGCTCTAGCAGCTTGGTGGCAATGACTTTGGAGAAACATCACTATCTCATTTGGAAGATCAACTCCCACTCGATTCAAGTGATTGTTGCACTCAGACAATCTGAGCACAAGCTCAACGATTGAGCTTTTCTCCCTTAGTTTGTAGGCTAAGAAAATTGTCGGAGGTCTCATACCTCTTGACGTGGGCACGAGCCTAAAATCCCAATTTCAGCCCTCGAAACATCTCATATGTTCCGCGACGTTTCGAAAACGTCTTTGGTGCCTCTACTTAAACCATTTAACTGAACTATCACGTAGTTATCAAAACGTGTATGTTCGATGTTCGAAACATCCACAAACGACGTTTGGGGTTCAGCACACTAAGCAGTGCATTAAGGACATAAGCGTTCTAGTGTCCGCATAATCGCTACTGTCAACTTTCAACTATATTTTCTCTAGGAACATAACTAAAACAGTAGAACTATAGCATGAACTACGACATAATTTGCAAAAGGTCTTTTGACTATGTTCAGGATAATTAAGTTCATCTTATGAACTCCCACTTAGATAGACATCCCTCTGGTCATCTAAGTGATCACATGATCCGAGTCAACTAGGCCGTGTCCGATCATCACGTGAGACGGACTAGTCATCATCGGTGAACATCTTCATGTTGATCGTATCTACTATACGACTCATGCTCGACCTTTCGGTCTCCGTGTTCCGAGGCCATGTCTGTACATGCTAGGCTCGTCAAGTTAACCCTAAGTGTTTTCGCTGTATAAAACTGTCTTACACCCGTTGTATGTGAACGTAAGAATCCATCACACCCGATCATCACGTGGTGCTTAGAAGCGACGAACTGTAGCAACGGTGCACAGTTAGGGGAGAACACTTCTTGAAATTGTTGTAAGGGATCATCTTATTTACTACCGTCGTTCTAAGCAAACAAGATGCATAAACATGATAAACATCACATGCAATCAAATAGAGTAGTGACATGATATGGCCAATATCATATAGCTCCTTTGATCTTCATCTTCGGGGCTCCATGATCATCTTGTCACCGGCATGACACCATGATCTCCATCATCATGATCTCCATCATCGTGTCTTCATGAAGTTGTCACGCCAACGACTACTTCTACTTCTATGACTAACGCGTTTAGCAATAAAGTAAAGTAGTTTACATGGCGTTCTTCAATGACACGCAGGTCATACAATAAATAAAGACAACTCCTATGGCTCCTGCCGGTTGTCATACTCATCGACATGCAAGTCGTGAATCCTATTACAAGAACATGATCAATCTCATACATCACATATATCATTCATCACATCCTTTTGGCCATATCACATCACATAGCATACCCCGCAAAAACAAGTTAGACGTCCTCTAATTGTTGTTTGCATGTTTTACGTGGCTGCTATGGGTTTCTAGCAAGAACGTTTCTTACCTACGCAAAACCACAACGTGATATGCCAATTGATATTTACCCTTCCTAAGGACCCTTTTCATCGAATCCGTTCCGACTAAAGTGGGAGAGACTGGCACCCGCTAGCCACCTTATGCACCAAGTGCATGTCAGTCGGTGGAACCTGTCTCACGTAAGAGTACGTGTAAGGTCGGTCCGGGCCGCTTCATCCCACAATACCATCGAAACAAGATTGGACTAGTAACGGTAAGCATATTGAACAAAATCAACGCCCACAACTACTTTGTGTTCTACTCGTGCAAAGAAACTACGCAATAGACCTAGCTCATGATGCCACTGTTGGGGAACGTAGCAGAAATTCAAAATTTTCCTACGTGTCACCAAGATCTATCTATGGAGAGACCAGCAACAAGTAGAAAGAGAGTGCATCTACATACCCTTGTAGATCGCTAAGCGGAAGCGTTCAAGAGAACGGGGTTGAAGGAGTCGTACTCGTCGTGATCCAATTCACCGGAGATCCTAGTGCCGAACGGACGGCACCTCCGCGTTCAACACACGTACAGCCCGGTGACGTCTCCCATGCCTTGATCCAGCAAGGAGAGAGGGAGAGGTTGGGAAGACTCCGTCCAGCAGCAGCACGACGGCGTGGTGGTGGTGGAGGAGCGTGGCAATCCTGCAGGGCTTCGGCAAGCACTACTCAGGAGGAGGTGGAGTTGGAGAGGGGGAGGGCTGCGCCAGAACTTCGTGTTTAGCTCCCATGCGCCTCCCCACTATATATAGGGGTAGAGGGGCTGGTTTCTTGCCCTCCAAGTCCATTGGGGCGTTGGCCAAGGTGGGAGGAAAGAAATCTCATTATTTCCTTCCCCACCGATTTTTATCCCCCCTTTTTAGGTATCTTGATCTTATCCCTTCGGGATATGATCTTATTCCTTCTAAGGGGGGATCTTGGTGCGCCTTGACCAGGGGTGTGGGGCCTTGCCCCCACTACCCACGTCCATGTGGGTCCCCCCATGCAGGTGGGCCCCACTCCGGAACCTTCTAGAACATTCCCGGTACAATACCGAAAAATCCCGAACATTTTCCGGTGGCCAAAATAGGACTTCCCATATATAAATCTTTACCTCCGGACCATTCCGGAACTCCTCGTGACATCCGGGATCTCATCCGGGACTCCGAACAACATTTGGTAACCACATACAAACTTCCTTGATAACCCTAGCGTCATCGAACCTTAAGTGTGTAGACCCTACGGGTTCGGGAGACATGTAGACATGACCGAGACGTTCTCCGGTCAATAACCAACAGCGGGATCTGGATACCCATGATGGCTCCCACATGTTCCACGATGATCTCATCAGATGAACCACGATGTCAAGGACTTAATCAATCCCGTATTCAATTCCCTTTGTCTATCGGTATGTTACTTGCCCGAGATTCGATCGTCGGTATCCAATACCTTGTTCAATCTCGTTACCGGCAAGTCACTTTACTCGTTCCGTAACACATCATCCCGTGATCAACTCCTTGGTCACATTGCGCATATGATGATGTCCTACCAAGTGGGCCCAGAGATACCTCTCCGTTTACACGGAGTGACAAATCCCAGTCTCGATCCGCATAAAACAATAGATACTTTCGGAGATACCTGTAGTGCACCTTTATAGTCACCCAGTTACGTTGTGACGTTTGATACACCCAAAGCACTCCTACGGTATCCAGGAGTTACACGCTCTCATGGTCGAAGGAAGAGATACTTGACATTGGCAAAGCTCTAGCAAATGAACTACACGATCTTTTGTGCTAGTCTTAGGATTGGGTCTTGTCCATCACATCATTCTCCTAATGATGTGATCCCGTTATCAACGACATCCAATGTCCATAGCCAGGAAACCATGACTATCTGTTGATCACAACGAGCTAGTAAACTAGAGGCTCACTAGGGACATATTGTGGTCTATGTATTCACACGTGTATTACGATTTCCGGATAATACAGTTATAGCATGAATAAAAGACAATTATCATGAACAAGGAAATATAATAATAATACTTTTATTATTGCCTCTAGGGCATATTTCCAACACTAGAACCCTCATTGATGGCGGCGCGGGCCTCAGCATGCTCTCGGTCGAGGCCTTCAACCTCCTTTGCATACCCCTGGAACGGCTGCAACCCAGCCAGCCCTTCTCAGGCGTTGGGGGCAAGTCGTCCAGCTCCTTGGGACAGATCGAGCTCCCAGTAACCTTCGGCACCTACGAAAACTTCCGCACAGAGCTGATCGACTTCGACATCGCCCCCATCGGCCTCCCCTACAATGCCATCCTCGGCTACCCAGTGCTGGCCCAGTTCATGGCCGCGACGCACCCGGCGTACAACCTCATGAAGATGCCCGGGAGTAGCACTGTCCTCACTGTGCACGGGGACACCGGGGACGCGCTGCGGGTGCTCAAGATCGCCTTCAAGACGGCGGCATCGGCACAACCCGCCGACTTGGAGACCCCCGGGCCCAAGGGGGCTGCACCCGCCAAGAAGAAACAGTTGTTCACCCAAGACAAGGCAGAAACCAAGCAGATACCCGTCGATGAGGATGGATCCACCAACGCCACTTTCACCATAGGCGCCCACCTCAAACCCGAGCAAGAGAAGGCCCTGGTCGGGTTCCTGCGCGCAAACAAGAAGGTATTCGCTTGGGAGCCTGACCAGTTGGCAGGGATCCCTAGGAGTGTAATCGAGCATCACCTCAACGTGTGCCCCAACGTGCGCCCTGTGAAGCAGAAGGCCAGGCGGCAGTCCACAGAAAAGCAGGCCTTCATCGTCCAAGAGACCCGCAAATTAGAAGCCGCTGGGGTCATTCGCGAGGTCCGATACCCGGATTGGTTGGCCAACCCTGTCATTGTGCCAAAGAAGGGAGGGAAGGAGCGCATGTGTGTCGACTTCACCAACCTCAACAAAGCATGCCCGCAAGATCCGTTCCCGCTCCCCCGCATCGACCAGATCGTCGATTCCACTGTGGAATGCGACCTGTTATGCTTCTTGGATGCCTTCTCTGGGTATCACCAGATCAAGATGGCGGTAGAAGACGTCGAGAAGACAGCCTTCCTAACCCCGTGTGGGTTGTACTGCTACACATGCATGCCATTCGGGCTGTGTAACGCAGGGGCGACCTTCCAACGGCTGATGCACATCACCTTGGGCCCGCAGCTTGGGAAGAATGTTGAAGCTTACGTCGATGACATTGTGGTAAAGTCTCGGGAGGCCAGGACCTTGATACAAGACTTGGAGGAAACCTTCACGAGCCTCAACGCAGTGAACCTACGGCTCAACCCAGAGAAGTGTGTGTTCGGAGTCCCCTCGGGCAAGTTCTTGGGTTTCCTCATGTCCCGCCGAGGCATCAAGGCTAACCCGGAGAAGGTCAAGGCGGTGGAAGACATGAGCCCGCCAAAGACCCTCAGAGAAATGCAGAAGCTCACGGGGTGCGTGACTGCGCTAGGGCGCTTCATCTCCAAGTTGGGGGAACGAGCACTGCCCTTCTTCCAGCTAATGAAGAAAAAGGGGCCCTTTGAGTGGACTGAAGAGGCCGACAAGGCGTTCCAGGATCTCAAGAGATACCTAACCAGCCCACCGGTCATGGTGGCTCCGCGCCCTCAAGAGCCCCTAGTGCTTTACCTCGCCGCCACTCCCTACTCAGCCAGCGCAACCTTGGTGGCAGTCAGAGAGGAGCGCCGAACCAAAACCGCGGCAGCAGCCCAAGACAAGGCAGAACGGGGACAAGGAAGGCCTACAGAAACTGCTATCGCGGCTGAGGAGGATCAGCCGCCGCAGAGGGGCGCACCGGAGGCGGAAGAGGCCCCTCTTCCAGATGGCCAGTCTCAGGAGGCCTCATTGCCTCAAGAGGCGCCATGGTCTCCGAAGGGATCCACCAGCACTGACGCGCTCCACCTCGTTGAGCACCCAGTGTACTTCGTCAGCACAGTGTTGCGGGATGCAAGGGCACGGTACCCCATGCCTCAAAAACTCCTCCTCGCGCTACTGGTGGCCTCGCGCAAGCTGCGGTACTATTTTCAGGGTCACCCCATTAAGGTCGTCTCGTCATACCCCCTGGAGAGAGTGCTTAGGAGCCCTAATTCAGCTGGAAGGGTCGCTGAGTGGAACATAGAACTGCAAGTGTTTCAGCTTGAATTCAGCACGACCAGAGTCATCAAGGGAGCAGCATTGGCGGATTTTGTGGCAGAATGGACGGAGGCGCCAGGCCTCAAGGCCGACGAGGATCGGTCCCTGTCCCCGGGAAGCGAGGCGCCAGAAGGCTGGGTCATGTACTTCGATGGGGCGTTCTCCAGGCATGGCGCTGTGGCTAGGGCGGTGCTTATATCGCCCGCTCAGGACAAGCTCTATTACGCCGTGCAGCTCTGTTTCCAGCAAGGTGAAAAGGTCTCCAACAACATAGCGGAGTATGAAGGTTTAATAGCGGGCTTGAAGGCCGCGACTGCCCTGGGGGTGAAACGTCTCACCATCAAGGGCGATTTGCAGCTCCTTGTCAATTTCTCCAACAAGGTGTACGAGCCGAAGGATGAGCACATGGAAGCCTACCTGGCGGAGGTCCGCAAGATGGAGAAGCAGTTCTGGGGGTTGGAGTTGCAGCATGTGCCCCGTGGCACCAATCAGGAGGCCGACGACATCGCCAAACGGGCTTCCAGGCGGTTACCTCAGGAGCCTGGCGTTTTCGAGGAGCGGCTCTTCAAGCCATCAGCCTTGCGTCATTATCGAACACGGCTCAGCCCCGGGAGGAGCGCCCCCAGCCACCTGCCTCAGGGGCTCCGACCTGTGGCCCGGCCTCAGGAGCACGCCTGCTCCTGACGATGGAACCTCAGGAGGGATGTTGGATCACGGAGCTCCGGAGTTACCTAACGCAAGGGACCCTGCCGGAGAAGGAGGAGGAAGCGGAGCGAGTGGCACGCCAGGCCACGGCATACTGCATCAAGGATGGAGAGCTCTACCGGAAGCGGCCAAACGATGCATCCCCGCGCTGCATCTCCAGGGAGCAAGGGAAGGAACTGCTGGAAGATATAGACGTCGGAGACTGTGGACATCATTCATCATCACGGACCCTCGTCGGCAAGGTGTTCCGCAGTGGGTTTTACTGGCCCACCACGCTCAATGACGCCGTCGAACTAGTGAAAGCTTGTGAGGCCTGCCAGTTCCACGCCAAGCAGATCCATCAGCCAGCAGGAGGCTTGCAGACTATACCCCTTTCATGGCCATTCGCAGTCTGGGGGCTGGACATCTTGGGCCCGTTTCCTCAGGCGCCCGGGGGCTACCGCTACCTCTACGTCGCCGTGGACAAGTTCACCAAGTGGGCTGAAGCAGAGGCTGTCCGCACCATTCCCGCGGGTTCCGCGGTCAAGTTCATCAGGGGCATCGTGAGCCGGTTCGGGGTGCCGAATCGATCATCACGGACAATGGTTCGCAGTTCACTAGTAACCTCTTCAAAACATACTGTGCTAACCTTGGAACACAGATATGCTACGCTTCGGTGGCGCACCCCCGAAGCAACGGCCAGGCCGAGCGAGCCAACGTGGAGGTCCTGAGGGGCCTCAAGACCAGGACGTTCAAGAATAAGCTGGAGGCCTGCGGCAGAGGTTGGTACGACGAGCCTCAGTCCGTGTTGTGGTCCATCCGCACAACCGCGGCCAAGCCGACTGGAGAGACCCCGTTCTTCCTGGTCTACGGAGCCGAAGCGATCCTCCCTCACGAGGTCAGACGTCGCTCTGCGCGGGTCCTGGCGTTTGACGAGGCACAGCAGGACGCCATGCGGGGGATGGACCTCGTGCTAGGGGAGGAACGTCGCCAAGAAGCCGCGCTACGAGTGGCAAGGTACCAACAAGCACTGCGGCGATATCACTGCCGCAACATCCGCCCCAGAACTCTTGAGGTAGGAGACCTCGTACTCAGGCGGGTTCTCTCCAGGAAGGGGCTGCACAAGCTCTCTCCCATGTGGGAGGGCCCGTTCAAAGTTGTTCATGTTTCCAGGCCCGGCTCCGCGCGCTTGGAGACTCAGGAGGGGGTGCCAGTCCAGAATGCATGGAACATCCAGCACCTCCGGAGGTTCTACCCCTAAAATGCCACAGAGCCTGTGAAGAAGGCGAATGCCTGTGAAGCTATCGCGTTTTGGAAAAGGCCCAGAGCCTGTGAAGAAGGCGAATGCCTGTGAAGCTATCGCGTTTTGGAGAAGGCCTAGAGCCTGTGAAGAAGGCGAATGCCTGTGAAGCTACCGCGTTTTGGAAAAGGCCCAGAGCCTGTGAAGAAGGCGAATGCCTGTGAAGCTATCACATTTTGGAAAAGGCCCAGAGCCTGTGAAGAAGGCGAATGCTTATGAAGCTATCGCATTTTGGAAAAGGCCCGGAGCCTGTGAAGAAGGCCAACGCCTGTGAAGCTCGCCGCCCGTGACACTCTCACGTAATAATGAGTTGGGGCTATACACGCCCCGGAGTCTTAGGAGCGCTGGCCTCAGGCCCTGGGGCTCCCTCCCACGCCCAGTGGCAGCACTTAGCTCCACGCTGGTGAGAAGACGTCGAAGACTAGATTAGGTGCCGGACGCGGCTTCTCATTTGCTTTCCGCAGTTGGCTTGTTCCTTCTCATTCGAAGTTTTATTGAAGTTGTTGCCGTCTTTGGCTTGTGGTTCTTCGACTTTTCACTCTCCTGCCTCAATTTCTCTTGTGCAAGGCCTCGCGAGGGGGGCAGCTGAGCGCCCTCGCGAGTGTTCCTATCCTAGTCATTCAAAGAGTTCGCGACCTAGGCCCCTTACAGGAGCACCCCTCCAGTCCGTGCCCCACCGGCACCGCGGCAGAAACAAAGGGCCTATGTCAGTCGCCCCCACGGCCGGGGCCGGGAACTATCCACGCTCGGGCACGTAGCCGGAAGGTACGGTAACGAAAGCAAAATGATGATTAACAGCAATAACCCAAACACGCCCCCGCGGGGCTCCACACTGTTGTCTTTGTTACGCAGGAAAAAGGAAAAGAAAGAACAAATCTGGTGCAGCTCGCCTCACACCGGCCCACAGGGAAGGCCCGAGCTGCCTCCGGAGCTCAGGCGGACTCCCTCTCGCACTTCACCAGGGCGCGATGGCGGGCGGACACGTTGCCACCTCCCAAGCAGATACGACGGCGTGGAGGCTGACTGCGGCCACCGCTAGAAGAGTCGCCGCCTGAAGAAGAACCGGAGAAGCTTGAGGAACCCTGAGCGCCGCCAGCCGCGCGAGTGCTCCCCTCTCCATCATCGCCGGAGCTGGGTTCCCAGCCGCGGTCGTCACCCTCGGGGCAGCACCCTGCGCGGCGACCATCTTCCCCAAACACCCTCACGTAGAGGGTGGCATCACCGTCGAACTTGAAGTGTAGGGTGCACCGATGGCTCAGGCCACGTGCGCGGGCAAACGTCTGCCAACCGCGGGCCAGGAACAGGCTCCCGGCCGCGGAGACCTCCAGTGAGACCCATGAGGCCCGGCTGCAGCAGCCGTCGGCCTGGAGCCAGAGGCCGCCCGGGGCGCCGGCCGGGAGCTCGCCAAGGAGGAAGCGAGGAAGTGGAAGGCGGGTGCTAGTCGGCCCCGCCGACCACACGACGAACTCCGGCAGCACTTCGGCAGCGCGAAAGCGCGGTCTAGGGGGACGCGCAGCCGGAGCGCGCCCCCCAGCCGCAGCAATCCACCCGTCGCTGTGCTGAAGGTCGCCTCCACGACCGCGGGGAGCCACCGTGGTGGCCACAGGATACTTGCGAGGGCGCCCTCGGCCACGCTTGGGTGGGGTAGAGGCGGGCTCAACCTGGCGAGCCTTCCCCTTCTCTGCGGTCGAGAACCTCCTTGACGGGGCCATGAAGAAAAGGAGAAGCAAGGAGGGATGAACTGGAAGGGCGCGCACCGGTCCACACTTATAACTGGTGATGGCCAACCAACGGCCCCCACGATCGCAGGTAATTATGACCCGCTTTGCATGCAGGGACTTGTCCAATCCGTGAAGTTGCCGAAGCGCCATGGGGAAGTGGAGACGCCCACGACCAACCAACCGCCATGCGGCGCCCAAGGCCGCAGGCTGTTAGGGCCCGCGGCACTTCGCTCTTGCCCTTCCGCCTCCCTGCACAGCCAAGTCCGGACGCGCCTTGGGCCCGGGGGCTACTGTCGGCGTTCTGGGAACGGGGGTCCCCAGACTTTCCTGCCTGCGGCGTGGCTCAAAAGGGGGCCCAGCGCGGCCCATCTTCAACAACACAAACCCAAGACCCTCGCGAGGGGCCAAGCCTCGCGGGGCGGACGACGCGGAGCTTCCTCAGGCGCGGCCTCGTCAAGCTGGCTCACGAGGAGGCGGAGAGATCAAGGCGGGGTACCTCAAGAGGTGCCCGTGATGCAAGCCATGACGACCGGGGGTGCCAAGTGGGTGCCAACCCGTGCAGTGTCCTCCCTTCCTCTTTGGTGCAAAGGGGGCAAGCGCAACCGCGGAGTACCGAGGCATCAGGCAAAGGTTGCCATTTCGGTGCAACGAGACCAAGACCAGGAGGACTACGAGACGGAGGTCACCGTGGAGCCCAAGACGGCATCATCACCAGAGCTTTGCGCAGGCGAAGACTGCTTTTGTCAAGATAGCTGATACTAGCTGTCCCCCTTCAAATTAGCCCGCCATTGTTGGCTCCTTTCCCGCTCGATATTTTGGAAGAGGACCAGGGCCTCTATAAATAGGACCAGCCACCCACAGAGCAAAGGGGGCCGGGGGGTTGGAAGGATAGAGAAGACCAGGTAGAGAGAGAGAGAGAGAGAGAGAGAGAGAGAGAGAGAGAGAGAGAGAGAGAGAAAGGTGACTGAGCTCCTCCCGGCAGTTCATCGCCCTAGCCAAGAACAGACCCTCGTGAGGCTGTTCTTCCTTGTATTGTTCATCATCATCAGCCCAAGAGGCAATCCACCACACCACACACTGGAGTAGGGTATTACACCACAATGGTGGCCCGAACCAGTATAAATCCTGTGTCTCTCGTGTTGTTCTTTCCATAATCTAGATCCTAGCAAGGCGGAGGAGTGCAGGTAGGCAGGAGGCAAAATCTCCGCGCGCACCCCAGTGTTCAAACGTCAAGGGTCTGCCGGAACCCGAAATCCGACAGACTTTAACTACCCCCCATCGATCGACGTACCTCACAAGTTATGTCTCTCCTTTCTCTTACAAAGGGCGATTGATCTTCCTATGTAGTTACGTCTGCTTACCATAGCCACATCGTCCCCCCTCATCATTCGTGCATGCCTCCTGACCCGTCTCTCACACACATGTGCACATACAACAAGCAGCCATCTCTTCTCTTATTGATATTGCGGGCGTGCCCTCTGTTTGTCTAGCAAGCATATCCCACCATTTGTTAGAAGCAACTCCACTAGCACCCCCTCCAAAACTCTAGCTCTGTCTCTCTCCCAACCTTATTCATCTCCTGCACATATGCATGGATGCCGATCGATCTCCCTTAATACATGAGGCAGATCGATCTCCTTAATACATGAGGTAGGACTCTCTCCTCCTCCACACATATACCAGCCATTGTACCTCTATAGTTAATTGGGCCTCCCTCTTCCCCCACCACACACCGATAGTCGAGCGTTGCAGGTAGGTATCCATGCCACAGAGACAAACTGCACATGTCCCATCTCACATTCCAGTAGGCCAGCCACTCTATATCTTTGACATGGGAACAAACAAATTCGATGGCACTCTTTATCGATCGCGTGCGCGCACACACACACACACATCGTCCCTCTCTTCGATTCTATGGACACCTCAAGCCGATGATACCTCCACTCTCTTCTCGTGGATCGCCCCCTCTATATATATGTTATATCCAGGACTCTATTTCACACACATTGCATATGTTAAAATTTTTGATTGACCCCCCCCCCACAAAAAAAAACTCTCAAGAACCCACACACTATATCTCTCTAGGTTTGTATCTCTCTCACACAACCCCACGTAGGTGGTGTACGTATACAAGAAGAGAATAGGTGCACCGTGCACGTACTCACGCTTCGTGCCCAGGCACACCCGCGCGGGTACACGGTGGAGCTCATTTCTCCGCAGAAGCTGAATTTGTTTTTGAAACATCAAGTGGCCAGAGACTCAAAAACTTATTTGCCCATTAGTGACTTGTCAGGGCGGTGGATTTTAGTTTGTATGATAATGCTGCATCCACCTAAAGTAACGAAAGTTCTTATGTAAATTTCCTAGTAATTCCCTCTTTGTAGGTGCAACATTACTCCTAACATTTGTATATCAGTTTGAAACTTGTAATATTGTCGTGTCCTATTCTTGCGTTTTCAAAATCCTGCGAATCAAACAGGTCCTGAGTTGGTGATGATGTTGTGCCTCCCATCTTTCACCAATAGCCGTCGGATCTAGATCTGACGCATACAAACCAAGCTTCTCCATTTTTGCAAAAAGATGCCCGCACTTGTTCCCTATTTACAAAAAACTCCTTGTCTCTCACAATCAGCCTCATCTCCTCCCCACCACATCTAGGAGTAGAAGGCCGTGGAAAAATCTGGCGCGATGGCCGCTGCCTAAGCCATCCACCCCCAATCTTGGTGTTCTGTGTAATGCACGGGCATCTACGCACGGGAAATTATGTCGAACAGGGCTAGTTGTAAGAAGGCTAGCTCTACAGCCATGATGATAGTGACTGCAGACGGTGAGGCTGACTATGGTATGCCAAACACGATGCCTATACTCAGGTGTCATCTCCGGCGCAGGGTCTTGTCACTTCACTGCGAGGAGCAGCACATAATAATTTAACCAACGGATAGTACAGTGCTAGTACTCCTACTACTACTCCTACATTGGTAGTGCTACTACTAGTACTAGTAGCACCACCGTCTGGATTTAGGAGTACTACCACATCCATCTAGATTTTAGTATTTGACTAGCAATATCTAGTAATGCATGTCACCAAAAATGTACTACTCCCTCTGTAAATAAATACATGGTGTTTTATTCCTATCGGCGAGAGAACTTAATGTTTTTTTGCTACTCCTAACTAGAGTACTAATAGGATTACATGCAATGAACTAAACACTTCATGTCATGTTTGGTAGTCTCAAGTCATTGAAAGCATGCACGGCCCACATCTCTCATTGGTTGATATGTCACGAAATAAGAAACAAGGAGGGAGCTAATGGACCGTGCCTAAGTATTTTGGGATTATTTGGTTTTCGTAAAGTGACTTACACAACATTTTTGTTTACATGCATTAACATTTTATTAGTTAAATCAAAGGTCAAAACTTGGCGCAAAATGCAAAGGGGGCCAATAAACCAGTAAACATCAAACTTCTCTTGTTTGGCCCCAACTAGAGGTCCGGTGAGATGACTATACTGCACCGACACGGAGGGGGACGCAGCTTCATTGACTTACGGCAACTGCCTTTGGGTGAATGACACGTGGCCCCAGGAGGTGGCTGGCCCACCTATCATACAGCCAAAGGTAGGTGCAGTAGAGGGCCGAGGAGTAGTACGAAATCCTACGCACCTACGCACGCTAACCAAGGGCTGAGTGATCACTCGAATCGCAAGATCAGTTGACTAGAAGCTACGCTAGACCCATGGAGGCGATGAGCACGAGCATCAGCCGGCTATGCCAGATGGTCCACGACGCTAGCCTGCGGCCCGACACCGAGGAACGTCTCCAGGTAGTATTGCTTGAGGCCGCCAGGGCGAGGGGCCGCCTATACGACAGCTTCGTCTCCTTGTTCGACGAGGTCCTCGTCGATTTCCTCGACAAGTTCACCGTCGTCAAGAAGCTTGCGGACGACTTTGACGTAAGCCTCCAGCCGACGCGCCCAGGCTCTGCGATGCCCGCCACCCTCAATGGCCACTATGGTAACAACCTCTTCGACGCACTGGTGGCCCTGCGACTGCCCGCCGTCGCGCCGGAGAATGTCCACCTCGAGGTCGCGCTCGCCGCGCAGCGCCTGGCGCAGCAAGACACCATCAACATAATCACCCACGTCTACGCGCAAATCGTCCACAAGGATTACTACATGAAAGAGGTGGACGATAGGACGCTGGCCTTCTTGGAGCGCAGGGCAACCTTGGACGGCACTGTTCAGAAGCACGTTGAGCTCGCCGCCAACGCCGCTGCTCCTCACACGTCGGTTGGTGACCCGGCGCACTAGGGCGTGAGGATGTCGTTGAACGTTGATGGATCCGTATGTATTTTTATCTTTCCGTAAAATCCATGTAGTAGTATATGACACTACAGTAATTATCTTACCTTTCGCATCAACTTCATAATTTTCGTACGTACTCCATGCATGAACGGCGCCAGAACCAAACTTCTCATTACTCTAGGCAAAATCGTTATTTTCTATCTATCGGTCGCGCCATGGAGCAGAACCAAATTTTACAAGTTATGAGTTCAAAAGGAAAAGCCTACCGTGTTCGCGTCGCACCCCCACACGGTTGGTCCGGCACGCCGCTCAAGCGGGAATGCATGCGGTGTTGCATTTTCACTTACAAGTGGGACCGCAGTTGAGCAAACAGACTATCGGCAAACCCCCACCCCTCCCACCACGCGATGGCTGAGAAAACAGGACAGAGAAGAGATGGCCATAGCATAGACTCCAAGAAAATTGGTGTCGGATGGGACTCGTGTGGGTGGCGTGTGCCGTATTGCTAGACGTGAATGCTAGTTATGGCCCATGCAACCCCACTATACCGAGCCTATATCGAGGTACGTAGAAACAATTTCCTGTAGTCCATGCTCAGCCGTCCTCTATCTCTCTTCTGAGCCAGCCAGCGGACGTGCGGAGCCCATTGTTTGTTTGCTCACATGCGGCCCCACATGTCAGTGAAAACGCAAGAGGACCCACTGAAGCTGCACATCTTTCACCTCGACGTGTTGGTGATGAAAAACAAATCCAATAAAGATCTTCGGTGGCCGCTTTTGGAGTTACTCAAGAGTAGTAAGATTCTATTTACAGTTTAACCCAAGATGCACATCTCGTGGCTTCAACTACCACTCTATTTTCTTTCATGACACGACCTGGATGCTAGTTGTCCCACGTGTTGGCGAAAGAAGGAAGAACCCGACCAAATCTTCGGTTCTACTCTCGGATGAGATTAGTGCACTTGTTGATACTCCTACTAGAATAGAGGCTAGACATGAGACTAGATGCGAGGAAGCAACGTCTACTTCTTTACACTCAAAGAAGAAAGAAGCACGCAAGATCGAGCCTTCGCAGATCAACAATGAATGCATCAAAAGGCACTAATCCAACTTACAGGAGTAGTAAAATGTATTCTTGTGGTTCTTGTTTTCTTTGGTCTTGCTTTTCTAGTCAAAATTATCATTGGAGTTCGTGCAAAACGGAGGTCCATTTGGGGTCGTGCGTTGGAGTTGGCCTTACAAGTGGGACCGCAGTTAAGGAAACCGACTATCGGCAAACCCCCACCTTGCCCGCCGCGCGATGGCTGAAGTTAGAGAAACGACGAGGTTGAAGAGATTGCTCTAGCACGGACTCCAAGAAATAATATGGTGTCAGATGGATGTTGTGGTGGTGGCGTGTGCCATACTCCTGGACGTGAATGCTTGTTCTGGCCCATGCCACCCTACTACTCCTACTACTTACTCCTACTATATAGTACTAGTATCGAGGATTCGAGGTGCTGGTTACGTACATCGAACACATTAACATATGGCTACAGTAAAAACACCCGCCTGACACGCGAAGCATGTGAAGCTAGTAAAAATAGTGTACTACTATTGTTGATTGGCCTCATCCGATAACCTATTGCAATGCACGTACAATTATGTATTCGAAAAATAATTTTTTTCCTCGTCGCACCGCTCACTCAGAGAAGCGACTTGAAAGCCATTCATAAATTTAGTAAGTTTATCACAGGCATATCATTTTATTACATACAACAGGTCATCAACCCACATCGACAACGAGGATACATTATAAATACTAAAGTTTTCAACACACAACAAATAACAAGCCATGAAATGAACTTCAACTCAACCATTCCGCGATGTTGGAAACACTTGCTTTGAACCACAAGTGATTCTCTGGGACGGGCCATCCGTTGTCGATCTGGAGACCAACGCAGGACTGATCATCCAGGCTGAAGCGGCCTACTATATCAGTACCAGGGTAGGGAACCACCCAAATGTCCGAGGTATAGACACAGTTACTTCTCATAAATGTGTCAATAGCAGTTGGATCGCCTTTCACCATCATCGGATAGTTTTATCCAAGGAAGAGCGAGTTTTCTCCAAGACTATCAATTCTGTGCCAGGGAGAAGGAGTTGGCGCTAGCACACTAGTAACCATCCTGAATACCATGCAACGGGTGTTGGAATAGGTCCGAAGAGTGCGACCATGGGAGACACCTGCTTCCTTAGCAGTAACATCATCAGTGGGCTGTATACACACAAGAAGAGGTGATCCATCGGAATTAGTTGCCAGGCGCCACAGAGTATATGGGTGCTGCTCGTGATCATCGCCATCGGCATCTCCCCCTTGGTTATAAAATTTTCAAGTATAGGTGGTGGGATGTTCACAGGACCTTGGAAACACAAGAAGAAGGTTAATTAGTAAAGGGAAACTTGGTAACCCGCATGCATGTGGATGAAACAATTATAATTACGGTGGAAGATAAACGTACCGAAACTACGAGGATACCATGCAAAAAGAGTGCCACGAGTGGTGGCAGCAAACACAAGGCCCTCGTATTGAATTGCATCATAGTACTCATTCGTGCACAGAAACTGCTTTTTGAGCAATGTCCATCGAGTCAAACCACTAAGGATGGCAACAAGCTTGTCGAAGATAGCAACAACTTCATAGTTGTTGTAATTCCAAGAGCAGTTGGGAACTCGACAAATTGCTATCTTCCATAGAAGATAGTCACCATGATCGTATTTGAACGCGCGTACATTACCGGTGTGCTCAACCTCTGGGCAGTGTGCTGAGATTTTTGGAAGTGGAACACGGTGACGAGTGTACACATTCACAAGTTCCCATTCGCAGTTGGACCCAATGTAAACAACCCAATCTCCATTTGCGCCCGCCCAAGCCTTGCCCTCAAGCGATGGCATCTTAACATCATACGTATCATTATCAAGCGGCATCAACTTGCACAGGGTGAGGCCTCCGTCGTGCCGGCGCCAGTCATCAGGGTCACGGCGAAGAAGATAGGGGAGATCAAACCGCTCCTTGACTCTTGGGTTCTTTGTAATGATGTTATTAGTTGAGTCGTGAATGGGCTTGAACGAACCTGCAATTCTAGCCGAGGTGATGACATCGCACCGATCAATGAGTTCCTCCACCACGTCATCTTTCAGGTCGGGGCAAGAATAACGGGCTCGTTTCTGGCCTGTTCCCTCCATGGAGAAGATGATCGAACAATGGCAGAAGAAAGGGTGAAGGGCTGAAGGAAAAAGGAGGAGGGAGAGGAAGAGCGTGCGACAACAGTTCCAAATCGAGAGGGAAAGGCGAAGATTCGGTGGACGGTTGCGAGTTTGCCAGGGTTCACGAAGAGGCGCCCCGGCCTACACGTCCGTTTAGAAATACTACTACTACTCGCCATCCTCTCACTGATATGTTGGAACGGGACCACATGTCAACGAAACATGGTGTGTAATTTCTCATGCAAAATGCGATCTGGCCGCGTTGGCCCGAGGTGTCGCATTATTTATTGACCTTTATTTTTTTTAATGGCGTGCCGATCAGTTTTGAAGCACGACTAACTGGTACTGTACGTGGAGAGGATGACAACAGGGACATCCAAGGTCATGGCAGTACGCAAGCAAGTGCCTCCTTATTTCAAGCCAATAAAAATGGCTCCTCCTAGTGGATTTCTGACATCTGGGACCCACCGAAACGGCCTCTGCATTTCGTGAAAAAAACGTTACCGCCACTGACAGCTCGGACCCACCAGCTATATCTTCGCACACAAGGAAGTGCTCTTTATTATGCACAAAAAAAAATGAATACTCCCCCTGCTAGCTGGGACCCAGTATAGTGGGCCTACTAAGTTGATGGGGACGAAGGGCTTTGTCAACTTAGTCAATATGCACGATTCTAGCTCGACTGACCGTACGATGTCCATCCAACGACCGTAGTGCTTCTTCAACCTATGGTCTTCTTGCTCCAGCCGCCCAAAGCAGTGCCGGTCGTGCCGCCTGCTCCTGCCTCCCGTGGCCGGCTATGCTGCCGCGGAGGCCTCACCGCCCCCATAGTACTCCCATCGCTGGCCAGGCCATCCCTCCACTCCACTCACCCACGCCCCCTGTTATTCTGCGGCGACGGCAGCGCAGCCGAACCAGTGAACCCTCGTACTCCTCTCCGCGTGGGCATCCACTGCCGCGTCTTCCCCGGCTCTGCGTCGTCCCCTTTCTAGGCCTCGCCGTCATCCACCGCCGTGGTGCTGTCGGCGCGACGTGGTCAATGTGGTCAACGACTGAATTCCATCGGAAGAATACTGTACGTGGAGAGGCTGACAGCTGGGTCCACGGCAGCCGCAAGGAAGTGCCTCCTTATTACGCAGAAAATAATTATTCCTCCACCTCACAGCAGGGACCCACCGGACGCCCACCAGTATATTGCGTAAAAAACGTTTGCCCCTGACTGCTGGGACCCACCCGACGGGCCATCGTATTTCGCGAAAAAACGTTCCCCCTGCTGTCAGCTCGGACCCACCGAAAGTGCCTCCTTATTACGCACAAAAAAATGAATACCCCCTGCTAGCTGGGACCCACCTTAGTGGTAGGCTGACTTGTGGACCTACTAAGTTGACGGGGACGGAGGGCTTTGTCAACTTAGTCAATATGCACAATTCTAGCTCCAGTGACCGTACGATGTCCATCCAATGGTCGTAGTGCTTCTTCAACCTCTGGTCTTCTTTCTCCAGCCGCCCAAACCAGCGCCAGTCATGCCTCGTGCTCCTGCCTCCCGTGGCCGGCTGCGATGCGGCAGAGGCCTCACCACCCCCTACTACTCCCACCGCTGGCTAGGCCATCCCTCTACTCACCCACACCCCCTGTTATTCTGCAGCGACGGCAGCCTCACACCGCAGCGAACCAGTGAGCCCTCGTACTCGTCTACGCGTGGGCATCCACTGCCGTGTCTTCCGCGGCTCCGTGTCGTCCCCTTCCTAGGCCTCGCCCTCGTCCACTGCCCTGGTGCTCTCGGCGCGGCGTGGTCAACGTGGTCAAGGAACAGCTTCCATCGGACGTGGACTGTACGTGGAGAGGCTGACAGCTGGGTCCACGGCCGCAACAAGGAAGTGCCTCCTTATTACGTGCAAAATAATTATTCCTCCACCTGATAGCGGGGACCCACCGGACGGGCCACCAGTATTTTGCGAAAAAATCGTTTCCCCCTGACTGCTGGGACCCACCGGATGGGCCATCGTATTTCGCGAAAAAATGCCCCCCCGCTGTCATCTCGGACCCACCGGAAGTGCCTCCTTATTACGCACAAAAAAATGAATACTCCCCCGGCTAGCTGGGACCCACCTTGCTGGGAGGCTGACTTGTGGGCCTACTTAAGTTGACGGGGACGAAGGGCTTTGTCAACTTAGTCAATATGAATGATTCTAGCTCCAGTGATCGTACGATGTCCATCCAACGGCCGTAGTGCTTCTTCAACCTCTGGTCTTCTTGCTCCAGCCGCCCAAAGCAGTGCCGGTCGTGCTGCATGCTCCTGCCTCCCGTGGCCGGCTATGCTGCCGCAGAGGCCTCACCACCCCCTACTATTCCCACCACTGGCCAGGCCCTGCGGCGACGGCAGCCTCACACCGCAGCCGAACCAGTGAACCCTCGTAGTCCTCTCCGCGCGGGCTTCCACTGCCGCGTCGTCCCCTTCCTAGGCCTCACCATCGTCCACCGCCGTGGTGCTCTCCGCGCGGCGTGGTCAACATGGTCAAGGAACGACTTCCATCGGAAGAGTACTGTACGCGGAGAGGCTGATAGCTGGGTCCACGGCCACATCCCAGTTTTTTTGTGATTTGCCAAGTAAGTCGCTTTGTCAGGCCTGTTGGGCTGCAAATCTTTCAAGACAAGGAGAGCTTTCATTCGGCTGGCCGAGAAAATGGCCCATCAGTAATGAGAAATGGGTTGTACATTTTTAAAACACATCAAACCGGCAATTAGTTTCAAATATCTTTTTTTTCATTTCAAGATTTTAAATTACATTAATTTTGATGCGTGGAGAATTTGTTGGATTTTATATTGATATACATTTTTATTTTTAAAATCAGTTTGAATGTGAGTCGAAAATTCAGGATTAAAAACAGTTCGGACCGCACCGAAAGATGCAAAATTTCGTATAATTTTTTAACTGTTGCCACAATATGGGCTGTAATGCTAACAAAAAGAATATGGGCTCCAAAAAAAACCTTAAGAATTAGCAAATGGGCTGTAAATTATTAGAAATAATGGCAGATGGGCTCTATGCTGTTTTTCACAGATTTGAGGCTTTCCTAAAAAAAGGTTGACGCACAAGCACTGACTGTTGGATGTCCATCCAACGGCCGTCGTGCTTCTTCAATCTCTCCTCTTCCTGTTCTAGCCGCTCAAACAAGTGGTGGCGGGACTTCCTGCTCCCTCCTCCTCGCGGCCGGCTGTGCTGCCGCGCAGGCCTCACCGCCCGACCATACTCCCATCGCTGGCCTAGCCATCCCTCTACTCACCCACACCTGCTGTTATTCTCCGGCGACGGCAGACGAACCAGTAAACCCTCATACAGTCATACTCCCCTCCGCGTGGGAAACAACTGCCGAGTCTTCCCTGCCTCCATGTCGTCCCCTTCCTAGGCCTCGCCGTCGTCCACCGCCCTGGTGCTCTCGGCGCGGAATGGTCAACATGGTCAAGGAATGACTTCCATCGGCCGTGGACTGTACGTGGAGAGGCTGACAGCTGGGTCCACGACCACAACAAGGAAGTGCCTCCTTATTATGTGGAAAATAATGATTCCTCCACTTGACAGTTGGGACCCACCGGACGGGCCACTGTATTTCGCGAAAAAAATGTTTTCCCCTGACAGCTGGGACCCACCAGCTACATCTCCGTACACAAGGAAGTGCGTCCGGGCAAAAGAAAAACGATTCGCCCCCTGACTGCTAGGACCCACCAGCTACATCTTTGCAGGCAAGGAAGTGCCTGACAGTCAGGACCCACCTGGCCGAAGCGTACATAGCGTTGTCATTCGGGTCGCGAACGTGTACGTACATACTGGTCGATGTAGATGCGCGCACGTGTTGTAGTAGAGGCGCACACGTGTCGTAGTAGAGGCGCGCACGTAGCATGTACACGTACGTATAGCGGCCAGGGTGCAAGAAAGAAAATACGGCCACGTATGTGTACATACGGGCGGGGTCTCGAACGCCTACTCGCGCATACGTACGACCAGGGATCGTGTACATGGCTGGGTCGGAACGGAGAAACAGCGTCGTCATCGTGTTCATGGGGAGGCAACGAAATCCGTCGTGTTCATGGGGAGGCAACGGAATGCGTCGTTTTCATGGGGAGGCAACGGAATGCGTCATGTTCATCGGGAGGCAATGGAACGCGGGGGAGCCAACCGGCTGGGTCGGAACAGAATGCTGGTCGTGTTCATCGGGAGGGCTTGGACGGAAAAGGCGATGGAAACGAGGCGTGGCGTACCGCACAATGGAGGAAATGGACCTCCTACATTCGGAACGGGGTCCTGTTGATCGGGAGGGGTCTGGCGTACCGCAAAACGGAGGAAACGGACCTCCTCCGGTCGAAACGGGGGTCCTGTTCATCGGGAGGGATGTGGCGTACCGCAAAACGGAGGAAACAGACTTGTATTGGAGCGCTACAGTCGAAACGGGGGTCCTGTTCATCGGGAGGGGTGTGGCTTACCGCAAAACGGGACTCCACGGGATACTGTTCATCTCCACCGTCGACCCCTCCAGCCTCCACGAGCTACTGTTCATCCACCGTCGACCTCCTCCAGCCTCCACCTGCGACTGTTCATCCACGGGCTCCTGTTCATCCAGCCTCCACCGCGCGCTACTCCACCGGCTACTGTTCAACCAGCCCTCTCCACGGGCTCCTGTTCAACCACCCCTCCACAGGCTACTGTTCATCCTGCCCTCCACCATCTACTGTTCATCCAGCCCTCCATGGGGTGGCCCTGTTCATCCAGCCCTCCACGGGGTCTTGTTCATCCAGCCCCAACCGGCTCGATCGATCGGGGTCCTATTCATCCAGAGGCAACACCACGGAGTCCTGTTCATCCACCCCCACCGGGAACTGTTCATCCAAACCCCCCCGCAACACTCACTGTTCATCCAGAGGCAGCATCGATCGGCTTCAGTTAGCAGCAGTAGCGAAGGAATCGCTCGATCGGGTTCAGTTAACAGCCATCGCTCGATTGCTCGGGTTCAGTAATGCGTAGCCTGCAGTGCAATCGCTCGGGTTCAGTTAGAGCCCAACGCCTCGCTCGGGTTCAGTTAGAGCCAACGCCTCGCACACATGCGCCTATGTGTACAAGAGAAGCGCACATCACTCGGCCCCCGACCTGCCACCGTAACCGGGAACTCCCCGGAATTTTCTCGCCCTCGCTTCTACCACGGTTTTTTCCATCATGGACGGCCCAAAGAATGTCATGCAGCTGCATCTCCGGCCCGCCCAGGACGAAAAGCCCATTTTCTATCATGATTTTTTGTCATAGAAGTAGGAGCCCACCACATCTATGATGATACCGGGTTTTGTCACAATTATCGTCATAGAAGTGTCATATGTATGACAGAAAAAATATTCGTTCGGCCCAAAATGTCACGGATGTGTCTTTTGTTTGTAGTGAAAGTTCAAACATATAATGTTTGTCAATTATGCTAAATTTCTTATCTATATAAAATCTGACAAGTTCAACTACTAAAATGCAAAAAGTTCAAAACATATAATGTTTGTCAATTATGCTAAATTTCTTATTTACATAAAATCTGACAAGTTCAACTACTAAAATAAAAGAAGTTCAAATAGAATTTATTTGTCAATTCTACTAAATTTCTAATTTATATAAAATCTGTACACACCTCAGTGAACGATCTGGTCGTAAAACAATCTCAATCCAACAAACCACCCAAAAAAACAAAAAAACTCAGTTCAAACATACATATGACATCAGTACTAAAAAAGCAGGATCAGTCAGGCCACTCACACCACTACGACACCAAATTTCAAAACCGCACGCTGTATGAAATTACATTTCAGTTCACACAACACTAAACCATAAGTGCACTAAAATGAGAATACAAAAACTATAAAGGCCTAACTTAGGTAAGTACAGATGAAAATAAAATAAGTACCAGTTTTGAGCAACAACTCCCAGGGCACTAAAAAATGTCTTCAGATAAACTAGTCTATAAGACTTTAGTGGAAAAACAAGACTTAACATCCTCACGGAAAAACATCACAAAGCACCTAAACATTCCAAAATGCCGTCATCACCACCCCTGAGACGTGCAGGTGGGATTTAGCAGGTCATAAGTACAGCTTGACAAGACAAGTCAGTGTAACAGTAAAACCATTTGAATTGGATGGTTTCTTCTTCCAGGCCATCACCCGCGCCACCCACTAAGCGGTTGCCACAAGGGACTGCAAACGGGCACCCCCACGACCACCACACCCATGCCCCCCGACGAACCGCCTCCCACACATCCCCGTCGACGCACCTTCAAAGCACCCCATTGTCTTCCATCTCTGCCTCATTCCTAGAAACCACCATTGCCGCTTCAATCTCCACTGCACACAAACCACAAACTTCTCTCTCCCAAACCCACAGTCGCCCCAGGAAGGCGATGGCAGAGGAACCGTCCGCCAAGCGTCATCATGGCGAGCCGTCGGACAAGAACAACAACCTCGTCGACATTCACGTCCCCGGTGAGAAGCGCGAGTACACGAGAACCCTCACAAGGGTTGAGCTCCATGGCAAGGAGACGCTGGAGATCGTCTGCACCAGCAAACCAGACAAGGCCGACGAGGTGATGAGCAGGCTCAGATGAAGGGCAGTGGCTTGTATCCGAGCTTCATCGGAGTTGATGTGGAGTTCACCAGGGATGATGAACCTCCACAGATGGCGGCAGTCCTGCAGTTGTGCGTCGAGGAACTCTGCTTGGTGTACCACATCGCAGCTGCCACAAAATGGTAACCCATACTACTGCTCATTCATCTGTTGCACTAGTACTACTCACTAAAAATTTCATTAAACTAGTTTCCCAACTAGATCAACTACTATACTTTGTGAAATGTATGCACGAGTACATGTTTCTCAACTTACATGCATTTCTGAAACTGTGAAGTGGATTGTTTCACCAGATTAGCATCTGAAAAATGTTTATAGAATTCTGAACTTGATGCACCAAATTAATTTCTAAACTTGATGTGCTAGCATAGATTCTGATCTTGATGCACTAGTATAGTTTATAGAATTGATGTATTTAAAGATGTTTGCTAAAGTGGTATAGGTCCATATCTTGATGCACATGTTTCTCAAATTAATTTCTGAACTTGATATAGAACTGATGCACAAAGATGTATCAAGCATTGGTATAGGTCTTTTATTCAACCAAAAAGAAAACTAAACTTAAATCAAGCAGCACATATATCATTGAATCTGTTAAAATGATTCTTGAATTTGGTGAAGCATTTGGTGAAGCACTGAAGATAGCAAAAAAGAAAATAACATGGTGTAGTTGAATTTAATTTCAGGACTTTGTGTACTAGTTTCTGGACTACATTCATCCATGACTTATATTATATAAGCATCTACCTCATGGATTATCACTTTCAAAACCAAAAAACAGAAGAATTAAATCTTCAAAAAAGAACACTAACCTTCAATGTGTGTCTCCCCCCTTGCGGGCCCAAGCGCCTCAAATAGTTCCTGCAGGAGGAGAAATTGTACACATTTGTCGGTTTCAGCATTGGAAGTGACAAGCGGATGCTGAACAAGTCTGGTTTGGAGATCAACCCCAACAACTTCATCAACATGCAGCGCAAGTGGAAAGATCCACACACCAGCAAATACTTCGACTCCTTGGCCGATGTTGCAGGCGGCGTCATCCACCCATCCTACAAAGGCATGAAGAAGAAGATGGACAAGGGAGAACACCAACTGTGGGGGACCAGCCCGCTGCCAGAAAACCTCATCACGTACGCAGGAATAGATGCGTACGCCACATACAAGTCATGGAAGACAATCGACAACATCGTGACAGGTTGGGATATTTCAAAAGAGCAGGAGGGTGACCCCTACTACCACTGCAACTTCGCGGGATGAAGATGCATGAAAGTCTACATTCGTGTTGCTCGCACTTCTGCCTGTCCTTAATATTGTTGTTTTAGATTTGTAGTTTGCTTTCGTTATGTTGAACCAGCTACCTTATGTTATGTCTGTCAGGGTTTGAACAAGTTTGCCTATGTCTATCATGTACATCATTTGCTTATGTCAGTCAACAAGTTTGCTAGCTTCCTATTTTTGTTCATCCATCATTTGAAGTTGAAGTAGGTTGAAGTTGAAACTAGTCATGCAGAAACAAAAATCATACATGGATATTTTCACAAAAAAAACAAAAACAGTGGCAGACTAACTAAGGACAACAGCAAAATAGTAGAATTGGACGCTCAGTACAGCTTAGACATTTATGGTAGTATTATCACACTAAGAAATCAGTTTCTAGTTTCATAAGAACACTAAAAAGACTAAGTTTCAGCCGAGGACTACTAACAGCATCGTGCTAATAGTAGTTAGAAATTTACTGAGTACTGCAACAAGAAAAGCAAAGAACAATCAGTACATATTTCCAAGCCACTAACATGCTCGGACTGAGAGTTCTGGTACACTTGAACAAACGGTACATTCATTCTACAAAATATAAAAAGGAACGAGAAGCTTCAGTTCACATTCCATAAAAGATTGACATACTCAAGAATAACACTAATAGTACAACTGAAATGTCAGTACAACTTAGTCTGTAAGGCAAGTACTATGATCATACAAAACATTGCCTTGAGAAGAACCACAGCCTAGAAAATAGGCCCCCCCGGAGACATATTTAAATGTAGCTAATTTAAACCAGTATATAAATTTTACTATGAAGTTCAACTACTACAATTCAAGAAGTTCAAACAAAAATTTGGCTCTCAAATCTTGCTAAATTTCTTATACTTGAATAAAATCTGGCTAGAGATGACGTAGCAACTTGGTCGTAAATAATTTCAATCACAAAAAAACTTCAGTTCTAATACATTATATGAAATCAGTTCTACATAACAAGGAAGCGTCACTCCACTCACGCTAGATCCACAAGTGCCATCATGACACCAAATTTTAAAAGCCTTACGATGAACGACATTGCAATTCAGTACTAACATAACTATACTATAAGTACAAGAAAAGAGGGACATAAACTATAAAGGTCCAACCTAGGTTTGGACAGATGAAAACAAATGATAAATCTGACTTTTCCAGCAACAACTCGTAATGAACTTGGGAAAACGTGTTTTCAGTTCAACTAATTTACAAGACTTCAGTACAAAAAATAGAACTTAACCAGAACGAATTCCCAATGAAACATACACAAGTGATATATCACACAACTATCAAAAATCAAAGACATCCAAACACTACAATCAAATCCTACAATGCTTTCAAGAGATATATCACACAACTATCCATTTCACTATGCGAATGATGACCATTTCTTCTATGCACCAGGAGCCAAAGGCTGAAACTCCTTGGGAAGCTCCGTCACCAGAAGCTGGTTATTCCGGTTGAACACAACTCTATACAGATCCTCAACCTTCCAATCAACAATATGAGGCTGCAAAACAATGAAGCAAATTATCAAAAATCATGACACATTAAAAAGAAGAATACACAATCAGCCAAACATAGCAAAGTGAAAAGCTCAACTAGAACCCACATCATTATCTCGAATGCTCCCAATGATCTTCTCACCATAATAGGATCCTGCATACTTCAGAGTATAATGGCCACATTCATTCACCCCTTGAAGTGGAACCTTCACAAACATTGGTTTCTTTGCAAAAAGCTCCCATTTGGGCTGCTTGCTCGCATTGTACTGAGCATCACCATACACATCCTTCATTACTTGGACCATCCTGGAGATCTGTAAAAAAAGAAGAGAAACCACACATTTTCAGGTCTAAGAAAAAGCAGAAACAAAGATGCAGAAAAATTAATCCAGTACAGATAATAAATGTCACTCACAATCTTCTCGCAGTCTTTATGATAGGTGTTCTTTGAAGGACGATGGTTCTTCGGATAAGGTAAAGAGTCAAGGATGTCGATGCTACTTCGGTACCGATTCATGACATATAAGGAAAAGTGGTTCACTTTCTTATCCTTTGGCAAAACCATAGGCTTGAATAGAGGCATCATGATGTAAAAACAGATGACCAAAAAAGAGATGTTAAATATTCAAAATAAAAACCAGCATGACAACAAACAAGTAAAACCAAAAATCAGCTAGTAGATCTCACAAGGTTGGCACTGAGCAAGTCTTCATTATCTTTAACATAGCTCTTGAAATCTCTCGCTGCACTCTTCACATTAAACTCTTTATTTTTATCACCATAAAACGTACAGTCAAGCACAACCTGCCAAAAAAGCCAAAAAAGAAATAGACAGGGAAAAGGATAAACAAATCAAGGTATTATCAAAACTCATAAAACAAATAGGCGTTCTTGTTTAAGAGAAACAAACGATCTGATTGGTTACCTTGATGAAATATGGACTCAGCAATACCCTTTTCCCAGACGCAAAATCAACATTTCTATCGGGATCTTTCTTCCAATCATCAATAAGGAAGTCCATTACATCACCCTCCATCATTTACCCAGGTGCAAAAACTTCCCAGATGCGTTTCCCAGTGAAGCTGGTTACGCTATCATCGGGCTGAGGTAACATTGAGAATGTATTGCTGCAGCACGGACAAGAACAAAACGCAGGGGAAGCAAGATAAGGCATTCATAGCAGTTCAAGTTGTATAAAAAGTAACAGTTCAGGTCATATCTATCTAGCAGTTACAAACAACAAAGGAAAAGAAGAGGAAACATAATGAGAGATACTCACTCGGCATACTTCTCACATGCTTCATCGCTATGCAACAGATTATACAACTTGCGAGCCTTGTCCAGGTGAGGGAATCTATGAGGGTGAAGCTGCTGCACAGGGGAGCAAAACTTTATAGGAGCTCTGGGTGCACGCTTCGTGCTTGTAACATTGCCAGATCCAAAGCAGGATCCTTCCTAGCACCACCAACTCTACGGGCCACTATTCCAGCAAGTGGGGATAAACCCTTGGCAGCAGCAGCGCTCCTGGTGACTCTTCCCGTGCCAGCAATCTTGTCAAACGCATCATCATCGCTGTCTATCAATTCCACAATGGGATTCTTGGGTGTAGAGGGGCTCTCTGCACAAGCAGCCGTAGAACCTTTCAGAGCTCCCAACTGCCCCTTAATAACACCAGACCTTGTCTTTTTTGGAGAACGCCGCTGGCTAAGATCAATAGATACGCGCTCGAGCTCCGAGAATTGGCTGCCAAAGATCCTGTAGTCATGCTCATTAAGATCCAGCCACTCACCTGCAAAAATAAAAAAAGAAAAGACCGCATCAAGGGTAAAGTTCAAATATGTAATTCATGACAGTACCAATCAAAGAAGTACAAGCTGCAAAAAATTACAAAAGGTCATGCATTACGTACAGGGTTCGATGCCAAACAAACCACAAAAGTCAACATCAAACACATCGCTAGTTGCACAGGTATACAGAAAAGTCTTCCTAATGTCAAGAATGTCTTCGTGGCTGTAATCTAACATTTCAGTCACACCATCCTACCGACAATGATAGGTCTTGCAGCTTTGTAGCATAAAGAATCCACAATCATGCGTGTTAACAAAAGAAAAAAACAAATGGGTACATCACAAATCCAAAAACACAGTAACACCACCCTCCCAGCAACAAAAACAACTAACAAAAACTCATTAAAAACGGACACTCACGTGTTTTTCTGCTGCGGCACCCGCACAAACTCGCAAGAGAAACCATCAATATGCACCGGCGAGAATGGTTTCGCCCTGTCTACGCTAGACTCACTCCGAAGCTTCTTTATGTTATCTGTCATAGTCCTTAAGAATCTAACTGCATCACTCCAGGTTTCATCGCGCAGTGAATCAAGACACTCAAAACGACGGAACCTCAAATTCAGAACAATCAAGCACCAATGCCCAGATACTTCGCTAGGCTTCATGGTAGCCGCAATGGACGTCAGATCAAAAGTAGGGAAGAGAAGATGACAAAAAAATCACAGAGGAAAACTGAATTTAACAAATCATAATGAAACAAAAAATTCAGCCTCCAAACAATAAAATAAAAGAAGAAAATTGAAATTCAGAAGTACAAACAAAAAAAATAAGATAATCATAAGTTCTAATTGAGTAAGCAAAACACTACAAAAAATATATGCTACTCTAGTTAAAATTGCAACAAACATATCAGTTCAATTTCCTTGCGACAATAAGTTCAACTTCAAAAAAAGAAGCACACATCATTCATAAGTGCAGGGCTAAAAGCAGGTTGCTCAAGTTCATTCCACCACCTCCCAAACTTGCAAGAAAACAGGACAATTCTAGTTCATGAGTACAAAAAGTACAAGTTCACCTACTTGGTTAAAACCATCAGCGCACGATCTTGTGAACCAATTTAGCACATTGGAATCAATATTTCCATCACGGATCTTGGTCTGTTGTACAAAAAGAACAACAACAGTTAGAAAATTGGCAAAACAAGTTATCATCCTATCTACAAAAGCAAAATACTGACCGTCACCCATCTGGGAACTATCAACTTGTCAGTGTCTCGGTACTTCTGACGTAGAGAATATAAAACAACGTCAGCACTGTCTGAGTTGAGCATGCCAGTGGGGACAAACGCTTTAGCAATAGAACAAACACTGGCATCACATTCTTTATTTTGAAACATCGGCTTGTGACTAGAAAAACACAAAAGATTACATGAATTAAAACTACTGCAACAACAACCATTCTCATATGAGAGAAAGAAAAAGAGAGAAAAATGGTACGGGCAAAATCCCAAACTAACCATTTCATACGGTTCGTGCGCAACCTCGTAACAGCGAAGAAAAACATATCAACCTTAACAACATTTCCACTTTCTGCTTGCAGAAAAAGAAGAAAAATAACAAGTTCAAGCACTACAAGTGAACATGTCCAAAATGCCAAAATTGAGAAGTACGCCTCATTTACAAGTCCTTACCTGCACTATCAGTGTTTGACGACGATGGTAGTTCCTGTGATGAGACCAATATGCCTCCAGTTTCAGGGTTTGATGATGGCGCATCTTGAGGGGACACCAATATCGCTGCGCTTTCAGGGTCTATGGAAAGAAAATCCTGGGACGACACGAGCGCCTCCTGCGTCAAGGGGCCAGAAGAAATCGACAGAAGTAAATCGTCATCCTCGGATGGCACCTCCTCCATGCTAGAAGCATCTTGCAATGCATCACCGTAATCAAGCCCTGCAGGCAGGAAATTTTCCAGCGGCAAATCTTCAAAATCAAAAAGATTTTCATTCCCAACATTTCGAGACGGTTTGGCATCAAGTATGCTAGCAGCACCAACATCCTCATCAGCAACTTTGGCACCAACATCGCGCCCACTACTCAATGGAACACCATGAGCATCATCTCCACCACTCATGACAGCCTCACGCTCAACATCAGTCATCTGAAGAAATAAAAATTCAGAAAAAGTGAATAATATGAGCAAAACTAACAATCAAAAATAAGCTAGAGAGAGGTGCACAGGAAAACAAAACCTTAGAAGCATTCACAGAAACATCATCAATCTTGCTGTTGCTAACATTCAAAGCAACATCACCAATGGGCGAACAAGGTTTGTCGCCAACAACAGGACCCTGATTTCATATGTAATGAACCAAAAAATGCTATTATTAGCAACAATAAAACACAAGGAATTAAACCATAGTAACAAAAAAGGTAGGTATCCCTGCAAAACCCTTAACGGTGTGGAATAGAAAAATGAACAAGCAAGGCACATTGATGCGCATGAAAATTCAAGAAATATGAATGAACACATTAAAAACAAAAATAACCTTGCACTTATCAGTAGATGGATCATTAACTCCACGGTCAACAGCAGCGTCCACATTATGACTAGTCTCCTGCATCAAAACAAAAAATTAATAAACAAATGAAGATCAGGAAGTTCAACTACAATACTGACAGCAGAACAACATAGTAAAAACATACAAACACCGAGGACTGACTCACATCAACAACAGGGTGCTCCAAGCCAACATCGTTCGTTTCGTGATCAGGAACATTAGCCTCAGTACCATCACTAGCCCTGCTATCGGTGGCAACAGCCTCATCCTGCTCAATCTGCCTGATAACAACTTTTGCACTTTCTTCATATGGCTTGCAGCGAAAGTCTTGCATAGTTTTGAAACACTTCATATTGTTCAACAGACGAACCGAGCTCTGAACTAGATCAGCAGCAGCGTCACGCATATCACCAATAAATTTTTTCTCCATCTCAATATAGTCCACTGCTTCCTCAGCGTTAAATTGATGACCTTCAGGAAGGATACCATCGATACAGCTCAGACGCTCAACTGTTGTTGGGACCTTTTGCAGCTCAGAACACACATTACTTAAAATATGCTCAGCGCGCTCCAATGCAAAAACAGCAACATCAATACCAAAACCCTGCCTCTGTGAAGTACTAGCATTACTAGGGCCAGGGGGAACATAACCAGCACCCTCAACACCACGGCCACCTCTCAACTCATCATGCAGAGATGAAGACTTGGGAACCTGAGATGACAGCATCTCCAGGACTAGCCATTTATATACTCGGAAAAAGGCAACATCCTCTTGAGTTTTCCACTACAAACAAGGGGAAAAATAGTTAATTAATCAATGCAACACATAGGGAAAAAACATGATATTAACAGATTTAAATCAACAGCACTATCAATCTTTAACTGTCAGTGCCAATTTCTTAGTATTTACCAACAGGACAGTTGAACAAAGATATTCAGTTCGACCACACATGAAAAAATATTACTAAAAATCGTACCTAAACCTCACAAAGCTTAAGAAATGACAAAAATCTAAACAGGTAACTCTGCGGGACACATGTTCACTCCAGCAAAAATAGCTATACCTAAAATAAAAAAGGTCTCCAAGACACGAAACAAATAAAACTCACTGGAAGCTTCCCAAACACCCAAGTCTTTGGATCTGCATTGCCTTTTTTATCAAATCTGCATCAACCAGATTAGAAAGCTTGACATGATCCATGAAACATATGCGGGGGACTCGCATGTCAGGCCCCGCAGTCTTGCCACGGATAAGGCAGTCAAGGTACATTAGTACAGGCCCTATAGCACAGCCTGTGATTGCCTTCCCAAGGGTAACACCATCTTGGTACCTGACAACAGCCCTTCTAAGCTCATCAACCATCAGCTGACAATAATCCATATTAGCCATGTCCTCAAAGACGAGACCCTCAACATTGCTGCCTCTCTGGAAACACGCGGGGCGGCACCAGGCAACACAACCTTCATAAACACAATAATGAAGAACACTTTCAGAGCAAGGTTATCTTTGCTAGGATCCTTGACGAGCACCTTGAGCTTATTCCTCAAATCCTTTGTCTTGATATCTATGTTCCTGCTAACGCCAAGCTCCGATCTTAACTTCATCAGAGCATCGTCATATCCATCCTCTGACGGCATTGGAAGAGAACGACCACCACGAGGGAACCCAAATAATTGTTGTATACCATCGCTAGTGATGCGAAGCTTCTTATCAGCCTCACTCATGTCAAGAGTCATCGTATCAGGATCTATCCTCAGGTACAAAACTCCCATCAGAGGGCGGGAAATGTTAGACTTCACCCTCCAATTGAAGATAGAACCAAAACCAGCTGCACGAACCCTAGCCACATGCCGACTCTCAAGCAATTTAGCACAAGCTTCAACCTCTCCCAATGAACATCGCACAGTCAAGTTCAATTTCTGTTGCTCACCTTCATCCAAGGCAACTTTTATGGCATTGCGTCCCACCGGCTTGACCAGACTCATAATGCTAACAGGCTGTAAATGAAAATAAAGAAGCCACACCTTAAATAAATGAATATAGAAAACAAAACAAGCATATTAAGTCAAGTAGAAAAAATAAAAGATTGCACAAGTTCAACTATTGAAACAACATCAGTACCACCCTCGATTGATGCAAACAATGACCAGCCTCGCCTGGCCAGCATACCAACCCAGACACAATTAAATCATTGCAAGTACAACTAGTCAGTCACATACAGTACAAAAGACATACCACTGCAAATTCATCTTCAGAATCAACTTCGATATCATCTTCTTCAGATACAACATCTTCAGCTTCGACACGAGCATGCTTCTTCACACCTTTGTTCACCTTTGCAGGATGAACTTTACGCTTATTATTTTCTTTCAACAAAGAGCGCTCTCGAAGAGGAGGAGAAGAAGGCTTCTTATTTGTCAAAACCCGTGGACTACGATGAACAGGGGAGCCACCAAGTTTGCTTGGACCAATCTTCACAGCAACACTATCCCCATCAGCTTTGCTATTACCAGGTTGGGAACTAGCTTTCACACATGGGCTACACCTCTGTGTGCCATCAGGATTTCGATCTGACATCTTCCTCTTCAAAACAGCTTTCTTCTCATTAACTGCATCACGAGTAAACACTTGTGTCAAACGAGTTTGCATCAGGTTTGTCTTCACAGGCATGTCACTTCCATGAGATCCAGCATCAATAGTTGAAAAGGCCACATGTTGGGGATATTACTACTGGAGGTAAATCGGCCTTATGTAACCGGGTTGACTCCTTGAAGATTAGAAGCCCATAAAGATACAAGGATGATAGCGCTTCATGGAGGCCCAAGGCACGAAGGCGGGTTAAAGCCTGTAAATGTAAACCGGCTTAGTCATGTAATTTGTATTGTAAGATAGGAAGGATAGAGACCGAGCTGGATATGTTTATAATCCGGCTTCGGGACTCTGTAAACCGGAGGGCGTTAACCTATGTATATAAAGGGACGACCCGGCAGTGGTTTAGGGTCAGACAACAACTCGAGAGCCAGATAAAGAGGATTCACTCCCTCGCCTTCGAAACCCTAGCAATACCAATCACAACTAGACGTAGGCTTTTACCTTCCTCGAAGGGGCCGAACTAGTATAAAATTCCCTGTGTCCCCTTGTCCGATTTAACCCCTTAAAGCTAACCTGTAGCGATGGCTCCACGACTAAGTCCTTTCACAAGGACATCTGCCGTGACAAACCCACGACAGTTGGCGCCCACCGTGGGGCTATCGCACGATGGTTTTGAGTTCTTGAAGGGCTGCTTCGATGGACTTAAGGGATACGCTGTGGGCCGGATGACAAAGAGTCGTCACGGCAAGCTCTACATCGACAACGCATGATGGGGTTCCGAGGCCGATTCAATCGAATATGGGTACCGGGTCCCCTTTGGTGGGATTCATGTCTTCATCGGCAAGATTGGTGAACCGGCCCCTAAGCCGGACATCTACACCGACATCATCGAAACATCTCGGCGTGCAAGTTCTTCACCGGTTCAGCCCGAGGCAAGGCATGTTTTCATGGGTGTCATCCATGGATCGAGGTACGAGGACGGACCGTTGTCCGATGGAGAGACCATGGTCTGTTTTGATGACGAGTCTTCTAGAGAGACCGAATCACTTTACCAGTTGCAGGACGGCCAGATTGATGGAGGATCCGAGGGCAACAGTATTCCGGATTCCCCCAATCTACCAAAACAGGCCGCCATCTTCATGGCCGGCACACAATCGGTGCCTCATTCATCTATCGCCGCAGCAATGCTCTCCAGTTCAACAACGGCCACACCAGTAGGGGCAGGAAGCTCGGCGCCGCCTCCGGCCCAAGTCCTGTCTGATTTGTTCGACGCTTTGGCAACATTGATGGCCGCGGAGGTGGATGCAGCAGCAGGGATCAGCACAATGCGGAGATTGCAAAGGTAAAAGATCAGATAGCCCAGGCTAAGGCGGACCTGGCAATAGAGAATGCTAGGATGGCTACAGAGCGGGCTGAATTGGAAGCACAGGCCTACCGGATTAGACTGGATCAGAATGCTTCAGAGGAAGTCATGAGAAGAAGGTATGGATCACATCTCCCATCGGTTTATGAGCCGCAGAATCTCTTCAACACACCAGGAGCAGGAGCTGGTAGCCAACCCACACTAAACCGGGCGGGGGCGCCGGGAACAGGAGCGCCGGTTCAACCGCGCACGACGGACCCGCCTCGCCAGAACAACGTTGTGCCATAGTATGTACCAACACCACCCGGGCATTATTCCAACCCGTTGGACAACATTGTGGCCGCCGCTTCACGCCTGGCGGCCCTCCCAACCGACGGCGAGTCACCAGTTATAGTGGAAGCACGTCGGGATCTCCTTCAAACAACACTAAATCAACAGCAGGCGTATTCACATAGTCGTGAGAGGATTCATTCCACTCCCCGTCCAAGCCGGAGCTATAGCAGACACGTGGAGGATGAACCGGCCGTGTACAGTAGTGCACGTCGCCGAAATTCACCACGGGGGAACAACCCGCCCCGGGGGAGGCGCTAATGGGCAAGATGTTGTGGACCATGGCCGCGCACATCGGGAGGCTGAGTTGGCGGTTCGACACGGAGCACGACAGCATACTCTGGTTCACCCCACGGCCTCCGTGGAGCCAGGAGTGATGTTTAGTTCCTTAGGGGTGCCCTGTCTAACCCTCGCTTTGCGTAATGTGAGACTGCCCAAGGATTTCAAGGGACCTCGTAAGGTACCAAATTACACCGCCGATTTGCAACCAGAGGCGTGGGTGGAGAGCTATGAGATGGCAATGGAGATGTTAGATTTGGATGAGGCAGTGTGTGCTAAATATTTCACCATGATGTTGGAAGGAACATCTCGCACTTGGTTGAAGAGCTTGCCGACCAACTCTGTTGGATCATGGGCCAAAAGCACTGGTTTATCCAGAACTTCAAGGATATGTGTAAGCAACCGATGTCAATCATGGATCTGGCCGCTTGTGTCCAAGAGGAAGGGGAATCCATGACCCATTGGGTCAAACGGGTCTCAGCAATTTTGCATTCATCAGATCGTATCAATGCAGACACTACAGTGTTAACATTAGAGGGCAATTGTCGTTTCAAACCGTTAAAACAGAAATTGGGAAGGCTCAAACGTCACTGCAATGATATGTCAACACTCATGGCCGCTTTGGTTAAATACACCGATTCAGATAATACCAAGGATCTGGATTCAGAGGAGGACAAATCAGAGAAAGGTAAGAAGAATGGTAATGCCAAGGGTCAACAGCATAATTCGGCAGGCCATGGAAACGGTGGTAAGCGCAAGGCCGACAGTAGCTTGGACTTTGTTGCAAATACCAACGCACAGGAGAATGGCCAGCGCCGTAAGGGCAAGCAGCCCCAGAGGGGTGGAGGTTCAGGCCCCAATTTGGAGCGCTTGTTAAATCAGCCCTGTCCAAAGCATGGATCAAAGGAGAAGCTGGCATCACATCTTTGGAAGGACTGTTATATCATGCAGGATTTTAAGAATTCGAATATGTTCCAATGTGACAACGGCCCGCCCGGCGGCTCAGGAGGAGGTTTCCACGGGCCGGGTTACGGAGGTGGTGGTTCCGGTTTAGGGTTTCAAGGCAGCCAAACCGGACACGTCAATCAAGGGCACCAAGGCAACCAGGGAGGTTACAACCATCAGGGGAATCAACAGCATTAGCAGCAGTCGGGTTATCAGAGCAATCCCAAACAGCTGAACAACGGGCAATATCATGTCTTCACTAGTAGTTTGTGCAAACGTGATCAGAAGCTTCACAAAAGGGCAGTAAACTCTGTTGAGCCAGCAGTACCTCAGTATTTGCGCTGGTCTGAGCAACCTATTTTGTGGAGTAGAGATGATCACCCACCCCGGGTTGATAATCCAGGTCACTTGGCCCTGGTGGTGGCCCCTCAAGTTGGGGGATACAAGTTTACCAAAGTACTCATGGATGGGGGAAGTAGTATCAATATTTTGTATTATGATACATTCCGCCGTATGGGGTTGACCGATAAGGATCTTAAACCGTCAAATACGGTCTTTCATGGTGTGGTGCCTGGTAAGTGTGCATATCCTGTTGGCAAGATAGCTTTGGAGGTAGCTTTTGGAGATGACTATGATTCAAGGTCAGAAACATTGACATTTGAGGTGGTAAAGATCAAAAGTCCGTACCATGCCTTGTTTGGGCAGCCGGCTTATGCTAAGTTTATGGCAAGGCCATGTTATGTTTATCTACAACTTAAAATGCTAGGTCATAAAGGGACTATCACAGTACATGGAAGTAGAAAGATTGCTTTGGAGTGTGAAGAAGGTGATGCGGCTTATGCTGAGTCGGTTTGTGCCACGGAGGAGATGAAATTCTATAAGGAGCAAGTTGATCCGGCAGACATGACCTCTTTGAAAAATCCAACTACAGAACATGATCTAGCATTGACGTTCAAATCGGCTACAGACACTAAGATGGTTGACTTCGTTCCTGGCGATTCATCCAAACAGTTCAACATTAGCACTAACCTGGATCCCAAATAGGAAAGCGCGCTCATCGAGTTCATCCGTGAGAATCGGGACATCTTTGCATGGAAACCTTCTGACATGCCAGGTGTACTGAGGGAACTCGCTGAGCACACACTCAACATTGATCCTAAGTTTAAACCGGTCCGGCAGTTCCTCCGCCGTTTCAATGAAGAGAGACGTAAGGCTATAGGTGAAGAGGTAGCCCGTCTGTTGGCCGCAGGGTTTATTGTCGAAGTTTTTCATCCAGAGTGGTTAGCTAATCCGGTGCTGGTTCTTAAGAAAAATGGCACTTGGCGCATGTGTGTGGACTACACAGATTTAAACAAGGCTTGCCCTGCAGACCCCTTCGCTCTCCCTTGCATTGATCAGATAATTGATGCTACGGCGGGTTGTGACCGTTTGTGTTTTCTGGATGCTTACTCTGGTTATCATCAGATCAAAATGGCGGTTAAGGACTAGGAGAAGACATTTTTCATAACTCCCTTTGGAGCCTTCTGCTATGTTTCCATGCCTTTTGGACTCAAGAGTGCCCAGGCAACTTACCAGCGATGGGTTCAGAATTGCCTTCATAAATTGGGCACAATGTTCATGCATATGTGGATGATATTGTAGTCAAGTCCAGAAAGGAGGAGACATTGATAGATGATCTACGAGAAACCTTTGACAATCTCCGGGTTTACAAGATGATGCTCAATCTGGAGAAGTGTGTCTTCGGTGTCCCGGCAGGCAAGCTCTTAGGCTTTCTGGTATCAAATAGAGGCATTGAGGCTAATCCGGAAAAGATTGCAGTAATTACATCCTTGGCTAAACCGGCGTGTATTAACGATGTTCAACATTTGGCCGGCCGGATTACAGCCTTGAGTCGGTTTATCAGTCGCCTTGGAGAGAAGGCCATCCCTTTATATCAGATCCTCAAGAAAACAGATAACTTTGTCTGGAGTGAGACAGCTGATAAAGCGTTCAAGGATCTGAAGAGGCAGCTAGCTGAACCGCCCGTGCTTGTAGCGCCAATCGATAAAGAGCCATTATTATTATATGTGGCTGCTAATGCCCGGGCTGTTAGCGTAGCCATTGTGGTAGAGCGCAAGGAGCTTGGCAAGGAATATCCGGTTCAACGGTCGGTTTATTATATTAGCGAGGTGTTCATTGAGTCAAAGCAGAGGTATCCACATTGGCAGAAGCTGGTGTATGGGGTGTTTATGGCAAGCCGGAAGCTTAAACATTATTTTCAGGGCCATCTTATCACAGTGGTCAGTTCAGCTCCTCTGGGCGACATCATTCAAAACAGAGAAGCAACTGGCCGGATTGCCAAGTGGGCTATTGAGCTTGGACCTCATGGACTCAAATATATACCCCGCATAGCGATCAAATCCTAGGCACTCGTGGATTTCATCAACGATTGGACGGAGTTACAGGCACCTGAAGAGAAACTAGATAATACATATTGGACTATTCATTTTGATGGATCCAGACAGTTGGAGGGCTCGGGGGCTGGAGTCATAGTAACTTCCCAACGAGGTGACAAGTTTTGTTATGTCCTCCGTTTAATGTTCCCTTGTACTAACAATGTAGCTGAATATGAGGCTTTGCTCCACGGTCTTCGGATGGCCAAGGAGACGAATTTGAGCCGGGTTAAGTGCTTCGGTGATTCAGATCTAGTGGCTCAGTAGGTGTCTAGCACTTGGGATTCTAAGGACCCACTCATGGCTGCATATTGGCGAGAGGTGGACGCAGTGGCTGGTCACTTTAAAGGTTATCAGGTGGACCATATAGACCGGCGGAAGAATGAAGCGGCAGACGCTTTAAGTAGTCTTGGTTCTCAGCGTAAACCGGTCCTGCCTAATGTTTTTCTTGATGTGTTGCATAATCCGTCAGTCAAAGTGCCAACCAAAGAAGATTTGGCTGTTCCTGATCCGGAGGCTCAGTTGGTGGCAGCTCTGCATGCCATACCGGATTGGACGATCCCATATCTGGCTTACATGAACCGAGGTGAGTTACCAGACGATGAAATGTTGGCTCGACAGATAATCCGGCGTTCCAAGTCCATGACCATACTCAACGGGGAGTTACATTGTTACAGTGTTTCAGGAGCAATTCAGCGTTGTGTTTCTCCTCAAGACGGGTGTGAGATTTTGCGAGAAATCCATGAAGGGGATTGCGGTCACCACACTGGTTCAAAGTCGTTGGTTGCCAAAGCCTTTCGCCATGGTTTTTACTGGTTGACGGCGCATGCTATTGCGGAGGATTTAGTCAAGAGATGTGATGGATGTCAAAAATTTGCCCGCCGTGCGCACGTTCCGGCTCAAGAGTTGCGGATGATTCCAATTACGTGGCCGTTTGCAACTTGGGGGCTTGATATGGTTGGACCCTTCAAGCATTCTAAGGACAAAAAGACCCACCTGTTAGTAGCAGTTGATAAATTCACTAAATGGGTGGAGGCAGAGCCAGTCAGCAAGTGTGATGCAGCCACGGCGGTTCAATTCATCAAAGGTGATATTTCGATTTGGTTTTCCCACAGCATTATAACAGATAATGGTACTAATCTGTCAAAAGGGGAGATGGAAGAATTCTGTCAATGTGAGCACATCCGGCTTGATCTAGCGTCGTGGCTCACCCCCAATCTAATGGTCAAGCAGAAAGGGCAAATCAGAAATTCTACGGGGTATCAAACCAAGGCTTATGGTCCCCTTAAAGCGGACGCCAGATTGTTGGGTTGAGGAGCTACCTTCTGTGTTATGGAGGATCAACACCACACCCAATAGGTCTACGGGTTACACACCTTACTTCACGGTCTATGGAGCGGAGGCGGTTCTTCCTAGTGGCATCCGTCATGATTCGCCCCGTGTGGCAGCTTATGTTGAAGCTGATAATGAGAAGGCGCGTCAGGATTCACTGGACCTATTGGATGAATTGCGTGATCTTGCAGCAACACGATCGGCGATTTATCAACAAGATCTCCGACGTTATCACAGCCGCCGGGTTAAAACCAGAACCTTTCAAGAAGGTGATTTGGTGCTCCGGCTCATCCAGGATCAGACTGATATGCACAAGTTATCCCCACCTTGGGAAGGACCCTTTGTGGTCAGCAAAAATCTGCACAACGGATCTTACTACCTCATTGATGTTCGAGAGCATGAAGACTCGCGTCAATCGGAGGAGGAGACCAAGCGGCCATGGAACATAGCTCTCCTTCGGCCTTACTATACTTGAAGCCATAGGCTCTTCATCTATACATATTTATGACAGTGTATATATCATATAATAAACCGGAGCCTCCATTATAAGCGGGGTATCTGTTCTTTTTATATCCCGTGTGTGCTTTTACAAGTTAACTGACAAAGTGGAGTTTTTGTTAATCCGGCTTTAGCAGCTGCATAGATATCAAGAAAATCACTAGGGGGCTTGGTCATATTTGAACTACAGCTACACCTCTTGATCGGTTTTTAAACCACGAAGGGATATCACTAGGGGGCTTGGTTGTCCTCACACCATAGCTACACCTCTTGATAGGCATTTAAGCCACAAGGGAAAAAATTGTGGAGCCAAAGAGAGTGTTGTACACAGTACAGACTCAAACATGGGCACACACTGAGCATCGCTCACAAAGTTACTTGGGGGCTCTTTTTGCAAGCAACAAAGAGTTTGAAAGGACCCTCGTAAATAGCTATCAAGCCACGGCTTGGAAGCCTGGTGTATTCACCTAAAAACCCGGGTTAACCTGCCTTCATCAGGTAAGCCAGTCCTGTCCAGGTAATCCTGGTATGACCCATCGAACGTTTGACAAGTCAATCTTTTATAGACCCTGAACTTGTCACAGTTAAAATGATGATTGGTTAATTGGAGGCCCATCTTAAAAGGCTTTGTTAAATGGTTTAACTCAGAGGCCTGGCAGCCCATGAAAAGCCTCGATTTGGAGCCTGGTAGCTCATAAAAAGCCTTGCATATTTTCCTGTTTTAATTTTGTTTGTTGAAAATCATAAGTATTTTTTGATAAACCGGTGTCCTTGACCCGGCTTGCTTTTCAACTACAAGTTGTTGGCACATGATCAATTATAAACCGGTGTTCATTGACCAGGTCTAGTTTGACTAAATCGCCAGTATTATAAAGAAAATCCGGTAGTTATCCCGGTCCGGTTTAATATATAGACCAGCATTATGAAGATGGAGTTATCAACGTTCCGGATTGGTATTAACACCTTTGCCGTATACACGTTTGGTCAGCCAATGAGGTATGTTCTGTAGATTACTTTTTGTACAAACACTTGATTATTCATCTAGGTACTATATACTTCTTGGACATCATGACACGTCTAGCGGTAAACCGCTAGATACTTTTAAGTTGTTGTACCCAGGAATGCAATTCATCATGGGTTATGCATAAATATATCCCAAAGGGTAGCACAGCTTGTCACAAAGTATTACGAAACATGCTCGATGGCATGGCAGATAACGGAGTTTCAGCTATCCTATTACATGAAGCTTCAAAGCGGCTCAAATAGTATCATTGTTTTTCACAGTAGCCATATAAACCGGCGACCGGATCAGGACTCTTCATCGCGACGGTTTGACGGTTGAGGGTCAGTTGGTGTAGGCACTTCTTCATCCCTCCCCAGATGCTGGAAATCAGCCGTTGACCAATCGATTCCAGTTAACGCTTGGAACACTGCTTCCTCATGGATAAGATTGGAAGGGTTAATATCAGGGGCGTAAGTGTGCTTACAAATCGGAGGCACAAGTTCTTCGACTTCATGGATGTCGGCCGGCTGTCTTTTCCCTTCTGCATCATAAAACGGTTGAAAATGGGACAAATCGGTATCATCAGCCAACTTGCTGGCTGCTGGCCGCATCTGTTTGGTCAGCCGCCGAAGATCATCATTTTTGAAGTTTGAACCGTCTTCTTTAACGCCTAGGTATCCTTTAATGATATCCTCCGCTTCAAGGTCCGGAATCCAGGCTTTGGCTCAAATAAGGGCGGTTAAAGCTCCTTCTCTGGCAGCTGCTCTCTTCAACTCGGCAATACGGGCTGGTAACATGCCCAGCTTCTCAAGGGTCTCCTTAATCAAAGTTGGAGCCGGTTTGTTATAAGCTGCCGTGCTAATAACCCGCTGAGACCCAAAGTATAGCTGTTCAACCAATGTATATGCCGCTTTGAGCTTCATCCGCATATCTGTACCAAGATGAGCGATCCGAGTGCCTGCCAAAGATTGTATCAACATTTTGGTCAGTTATAAGATTCATCGACTGGCGCAACACACATAAGCAGACACTTACCAAAGATAGCAGAGGTCATAGCATTGATTTGGCATTTCAAACCGGATAGTTCTTCAACCACTAGCTTCAGGGCTACCTCGGCGTCTACAGCTCTTTTGGTTAAACCGGATTTCTTGGTTTCCCATTCAGCACGCTCTTGGTTGAAGGATTCTTTCAGCTTTTCCATTACGGCTAGGGCCTGGGTCAGCTCCTCTTTGGCTTTTGCAGCCTCGGCTTGTTGAGACTTCACATTTTCTTGCAAGTCAGAATTTCGGGCATCTTTGCTTCTCAGTTCAGCCTGCAACATTGAAGGTATATTCAACAAACATCATATATATGTGCTAAGTATAAAACATATAACAAGTTATACACTTCATACTTGGGGGCTACTTGGGATAGTAATTCAGTTGTAAATCAATCAACAAAGGGAGAGGAATTTACCTCACATCGTTCTTTCATCAAGTTCACCAAGCCGGCTTCATAATTTCGGTTTGAGTGCAGACGGTTCAAGAAGCCAGAATGAAGCTCATCAGCGTTAAGATGAGCATAGCTTGATAAGTCGCTGCTCCATTTACCTTTATCCCGGGCAGCTTGCTCTTCTTTGGCACTGTGCTGAGCCAAAATGACGGGATGGCCAGGAGAGCTGTGGCCCATTCTAGTAATAATAACATCATCACCTTGGCCTTCAGGATTTTTGGTTGATGATACTAGAATTTTAGTGTCTTTCACCGGACTAGCCCGGTTTGGTTCTGCCGGTTCAGTATCGGGTACGGCAGGCTCAACATCTGTTGGTTCATCGGTATGTTGGCCTTCAAGGGGTGGATTATCAAAAGTAGCTTCAGGATGAGGGCCTTCCGGTTCACCAGTCTGTTCCGGTTCACCTCTTGGTTCTTCTTCTTCGGCGACAGGGTCTTCTGGCGGATTGGTGACCCGAGCTTTCTTGCTGGGTCTGGCTTTGGCCCTGCAAACAGAATAAAAAAGGATTAACATCCTATTCAAAGGATTTATGGAGCACTAAAAGGAAAGGATTTTACAACTCACCCGGCCACAGTTTTCAAAGGAGGGAGTTGAGTTGCGGTCGATTCACCAGAAGATGAAGGAGGTGTCACCTGATAATTTGAATCGGATGGATTAAGAGGCTGTCTGAAATAACCTGCCTTGGGGTAAGAATGGTCAGAAGTAGGAGAGACCTCAGACCGGCGCTTCCGAACCGGAGTATCAGGTAAACTAGCTGAAGTGACCTGTTGGCCACTGTGCCGGGTTGTCCGGCGAGCTTCATGCTGCCGAGTCTTCAAAATAAATGTTGGATCCAAGTGAGCAAGAGGATGAGAAAAGCTTACTTTCCGGACTGCTTGGCAAGTTTTTTGTGTTGGCATAGAGTCTGAACCGGGGGAAAGGGTAATTACCTCTACGTCATCATCTTGACTAGCTTCTGCGTCCTCCTGAGGAAGATCATTGTTAATGAGATGCATGAAAAGAGAGCCAAGTGAGTCAAGTTCTACCTCAACTTCTGGATTATCAGTATCGTCATCAAGCTCCATATTAATCCGGTCAGCCGTTTTCCGTTTTGACGTCCGTTTTATGGCTTTGGTCTTTGGGCGGGATGGCTTGACCGCTTTGTCTCCAGTCGGCTTTGCCGCTTTTTCTACAGTTTTCCGTTTCCAGAAGGGGTCATCACCCTACATATAAAGAAGAAGGGTTACATGTTGCATAAGTTAAAGATATTAGAGATGAAGAGGAAGTATAATATTTACAGCAGGCGGTTTGTTCTTGGCATAGAAGGGACTCAGACCGGTTTGACTACAGATCAGTTCCGACTCATTCAGAATTTTCTTTACACCTTCAGTGACTTCTTCCTCAGATAATTCGATGTTGCAATGGCATTGAGAGTCATCAACCTCATCGGTATATTCACACATTAAACCGGGGCGCCGTCTTAGCGGCAAGATACTCCAGGATATCCAACAGTGCACAAAGTCCATGCCTGTTAAACCGTTTGTCATAAAGGCCTGGAGTTTGGCGAGTTGAGGAGCGTATTTCTCCTTTTCTGAAGAGCTCAAGCATTGTGGCATGGGGTGAGTATTGGATAGTCTGTGATCACGAAAGCCGAGGAGGGGATTTTCATCTTCAGGTGAAGTGTCTCTACAATAAAACCAAGTTTGATTCCATTCCTTTGGGTGGCTATGATGTTTGGCATGAGGAAATTCAACTTCTTTCCGCTTTTGAATCGAGACACCACCAAGTTCTGTGTTCGGGCCATTTACAAACTCTGTGCGCCGGTTTAAGTGAAAGAAGTCCCGGAACAGTTCTGCAGTTGATTCTTCATGTAAATATACTTCATAGAAGACCTGGAAGTTGCATAAGTTGGAAACCGAGTTGGGACCAATATCTTGCGGATGAAGTTGGAAGCTGGCAAGCACATCTCGATAAAACTTTGACCCTGGCGGTTTGAAGCCACGGCCTATATGATCAACAAAGACAACCACCTCGCCCTACCTTGGGGTTGGAGGATTTTCTGTTCCTGGAACTCGCCATTTGATTTCAGTTTTCTTAGGCAGGGAGCCGATGCTAACCATATCATTCAACTGAGTCTCAGTAACCCGGGAACGAGCCCAGTTGCAGGCAGTAATTGTTTGGCCAATGCGAAACAAACAAGCTGAAAATGAAAGGCCGGTTTATAAATTACGCATGATTATATGCAAGAGACAAGGGAGTAAGAAAGATACTGATATGTGAAATGGTGTAAACCGGAGACTAATGCAATACGAGAAAAAGGTAATACTAGCACAGGATTACTTAGACACTGTTAAACTGGAGCATAATTATGAAGGTAAAATGCTCCTCCGGTTTATCAGAGGGCTAATGGCATAGACTGCTTATACAAGGTTAAACCGCCTATGTTGGTGCAAGGAGAAACAGATCTCACAGGGACATAGAAACAGATCTCACAGTGACATATGATATTTTCGGATCTAAGATAAGACAGAAAAGTAAAAATAATTGGATCTAGAAGGGGTGCAGAACCGAAGCAACTTATGAAGGACTAGATCAGTTCTTTGAGCATAAGGGTTTGTGGTGACAAGGGAAGGTTAGCTATGGCAAGGAGTACGTCAGATATGAAGTATTCACCTAAAGGCCATGAAAGAGCAACACTGAAAGCTCTGATGAAACTCAAGAACAGCGAAGAACAAGGAAACCCTAATGGATCTAAGAAAGAAAGGGGAAAAGACTTACTGCCACGACGGAAGCAGCGGAAGGGCGCTGTGGAACTCTGGTGCGAACAGGTTGATGCAGCGGCCAACGGCGAAGCAGAGGCGGAGTTCGAAGATGACGGTGGCGCTCGGGTGCGAGGTCGTCGAGGGGAAGAAGAAGCGATGAATGGGTAGCGGAAAGAAAAGAAAAGGGGTCTGTTGTCCCTATTTATAAGGCAAAGAGATGAAACGGCAAGTGCGGGAATAGAGGAGCCCAAAAATGGATAAGATAATAAGGGTGTCGCCTCGATGGCTGAAGACATATTAAATGAAGGTAATCATCGACATCAACGGATGGATGATGCCAGGACAGTTTATCATAATCTTGAAGTATGACGTCACGGTGGTTTACAAGATCGAGGTGAAGATATGAGGGAAGAATTTTTCTAATTATAGAAGATTGACATGAACGGGTTCAAACCAATCTGGGGCCTAATGTTGGGGATATTACTACTAGAGGTAAACCGACGTTATGTAACTGAGTTGACTCCTTGAAGATTAGAAGCCCATAAAGATACAAGGATGATGGCGCTTCATGGAGGCCCAAGGCCCGAAGGCGGGTTAAAGCCTGTAAATGTAAACCGGCTTAGTCATGTAATTTGTATTGTAAGATAGGAAGGATAGAGACCGAGCTGGATACGTTTATGATCCAGCTTCTGGACTCTGTAAACCGGCGGGCGTTAACCTAGGTATATAAAGGGACGACCCGACAGCGGTTTAGGGACAGACAACAACTCGAGAGCCAGACAAAGCGGATTCACTCCCTGGCCTTCGAAACCCTAGAAATACCAATCACAACTAGACGTAGGCTTTTACCTTCCTCGAAGGGGCCGAACTAGTATAAAATTCCCCCTGTCCCCTTGTCCGGTTTAACCCCTTAAAGCTAACCCGTAGCGATGGCTCCACGACTAAGTCCTTTCACAAGGACATCTGCCGTGACAAACCCACGACACCACGTCACCACCTTCATCACCTACACCTTCAGGAGCTTGAGCAACATCCCGATCACTTCATTGAAGACAGGCAGCCTTTTGACGCCATTCCAACTCCTTTCTCCTCTAGAAATCACACTTCTTCTTTCTTATCCTTTCTTCCTCGAGCTGTAACTAAATAGGAACATCCTCAGCCTGAGTAACAGGCTCAGTGCCATCAACACTCTGTGACTGAGTAACAGACAACTGCAAGCTGCCATTAACATCATCAACATTAAGAGAATACATTCCATCATTAATATCTTTGACAACATCAGCAATGTCCTCAACAGCACCATGGCTATCATTAACTGCATAAACCAACAAACATAAGCACGCACGTATGAAATCAAAACAAAATTAACATTGCAGAGACAAGATAAATAAAGCGCATAGCATCAGACACAAACAAAAGGAACAACTGATGTAGCTAAGCATATTTATGTATTCAAGGCTGGTAAAAAAAGAGCAAATATAAGGGAAACACCAGCAACATCCGCAAGTTCTTCTAGCGGATTTGGTGTCTCAAAAATAAGATTCACAAGATCTTTAAAGCCTTTTGATTTTTCAGAATCAGGAGGCACCGGCACTCCAACATCTGCAACCATATCATAATTAGCAAAAAAGTACATGAACAAGCAATTAGTTCAACTATATGAACACTACAAGTGCACCCAATAAAACAATATGAACCCACCACTGGCGCAACAAACTTCAGAATGAAAACTCTTTCAACATCATACCAGTTCTTCACTGACTACTACAACCTATTCAAATGCCAGGACAATAGTTCAAACTACAGATGGTGATCAGTACTACAACATGTCTGCAGGTCACATCAACCACCAAAACTATACACACCACACAATCCAGGGCAAGTTTAACAGCTATCTAAATACATACAACTTATAAAGTCGATACGACCACACCTATACAACCTAAAAACCAGATCTGTTAAAACATCATCCAAATTACAGGGAAAATCACCTACATTCAACTTGTACGGACTGGATGATGTACCCATTGAGATCTACAGACCTAAAATCTGCCAAAACAGATCTGCAAGACACATGAACAAAAATTAGGGCTCTGACCTATTTCAGAAACGAGGCACGCCATACAAAGCAAAACTCTTATAGGCAAACACAAAATCCGCCACAGAATCGAGTATCACTGTCGCCAACCGCTCGTTCAAGAGGAAAGGAACCCTAGCGAATCTAGCCTGAAACAGCAAGAGAGCAAGAGCTAAGAAATAGAGGGAAAATCTGTACATAAGAGGATGCAAGGGAAGTCAACCGCAGACCAAAAGGAGCAAATAGAGCACCCAGACCTCCACCCCTGGGGTTCAACCGGCCGACCGACGCTCCCGCGGCGAAACAGGAGAAGCAACTTCTCTGCCAGAAGAGGGGAACAAAGAAAGAATCGATTTGGAGAGGGGAGTAGAGCGGAAACGGGGAGAGCGGAGGTTAAAAGGTGAGTGGGAGAAAACCTACGGGCTAAAGCCCAGAACCGTGGCGATGCCCACTATCTCTGGGCAGTTACCAATGATAATAGCAAAAATTAAATACAATAAAAAATAAATACAATAAAAAATTAATATAAAGGGAGAAAACAAACAGCTAAAGTACAAATAATAACTCACAACAGTACAATCAAAATTATCAAAAAGTACAAATGAAATAATAATTTAAAACGGTGCTGGTTTTTCACAAAAAAATAAAGATAAGATAAGGGGGACAAATCATGTACTACTATGCCCCTCGGTGCGGTGCGGTGCGGGGAACAAGTCATGTTACGAAGATGTGTCAGTACTACTATGCCCCTCGGTGCGGTGCGATGCGGGAGCAAGTCCATACAAGGATGATGTGTCAGTACAACTATGCCCTCGGTGCGATATGGTGCGGGGGCAAGTCATGTTACGGACTCGCCTCCGCATGCGACGCCGCGGCACGCCGTGTCGTCGCCTGCTACGGCTCGTTCCTGGCTCGACCTCGCTGGGATGGGGGAGGGGTGTCCCGACCCCCTCGCTCCGGCTCGGCCTCGCGCTAACGCGGCAGTGCGGTCGTTCGACAGGCGCAGTGCGGTTATTCTGTTCCCCCACACGCACCCACACCCCTCCTAAAAGATAGATAATGGTGGCAAGTCCATACAAGGAAGATGTGTCAGTACAACTATGCACCGAGGGGCAGTGCGGTTATTCTATTCCCCCCACATGCACCCACACACCCCCTAAAAGATAGATAATGGGGGCAAGTCATGTTACAGACTCGCCTCCACATGCGACGCCGCGGCACGCCGCGTCGTTGCCTGCTACGGATCGTTCCTGGCCCGGCCTCACTGGGATGGGGGAGGGGGGTCCCGACAACCCTCCCCCCGACTCGTCCTCGCGCTAATGCGGTAGTTCGCTCATTTGACAGGCGCAATGCGGTTAT
>NC_041390.1:502634820-502635371 GCF_002162155.2 Triticum dicoccoides | reverse complement strand
TGATACGGCTCGTTCCTGGCTCGGCCTCGCCGGGATGGGGTCGGGCGCTAACGCGGCAGTGCGCTCGTTTGACAGGCGCAGTGCGGTTATTCTATTTCCCCCACCCCACCCCACGCACCCACACCCCTAAGATAGATAATGGGGAAAAGTCCATACAAGGAAGATGTGTCAGTACAACTATGCCCCTCGGTACGGTTCGGTGCGGGGGCAAGTCATGTTTCCCCCACGCACCCACACCCCTAAAGATAGAAAACGCGGTTATTCTGTTTCCCCACGCACCCACACCCCTAAGATAAGATAATGGGGCAAGTCATGTTACGGACTCGCCTCCGCATGCGACGCCGCGGCACGCCGCGTCGTCGCCTGCTACGGCTCGTTCCTGGCTCGGCCGCGCCGGGATGGGGGAGGGGAGGTCCCGACCCCCCCTCCCTCCCCCGGCTCAGCCTCGCGCTAATGCGGCAGTGCGCTCGTTTGACAGGCGCAGTGCGGTTATTCTGTTTCCCCCACCCCACCCCACGCACCCACACCCCTAAGATAGATAATGGGGCAAA
>NC_041390.1:502577518-502634306 GCF_002162155.2 Triticum dicoccoides | reverse complement strand
GGCAGTGCGGTTATTCTGTCCCCCCGCCCACACGCACCCACACACCCCCTAAAAGATAGATAATGGGGGAAAGTCCATACAAGGAAGATGTGTCAGTACAACTATGCACCGAGGGGCAGTGCGGTTATTCTGTCCCCCCCCCACACGCACCCACCCCCTAAAAGATAGATAATGGGGGCAAGTTCATACAAGGAAGATGTGTCAATACAACTATACCCTTTGGTGCGGTTCGGTGCGGGGGCAAGTCATGTTATGGCTCGTTCCTAGAACAAAACTCACAAGAACTAGAACAAAAAAGTATCAGTCCAAGTTACTGGTGGAGTCAAGTACTAGATTCAAACAACAACATAAAAAGAAAAAAATTGACGCCCAAGGATCATAAAGTATCAGTCCAAGTTATGCTGGAGTCAAGTACTAGATTCAAACAACAACAAAAAAAAGGAAAAAATTGACCGCCCAAGGACAGGCGCAGGCCCTGACGCTACTAGATACTTGAACTCGAGCCCATAGGAGAATCCCTAGTAGTCCACACAACGCAGGGCCCACCGATCAGGGCCCACAGGTCAAGAGAGAGAGAGAGAGAGAGCGCCGTGTATATGCGCTCTGGTAAGTTTTCAGAGGAGTTCGACTGGTGATCCTCGGTTGCACTGATAAACAGGTCTAGAACCCCCTCGACTAGCGAGGTGGGACTAAACCCATAGCGCATGCCGCACTGCACAGCCACGCGAACGAGCTATCTGGGCCGAAAACAATGACTCGGCCAGATGGCCCAACACAGTACTTCACCCCATTACAAAATTCCAGCCGATCACACACGACAAAAAATGCAGATATTTTAAAAAAACCTCCCAAGAAATAAGTTCAAAAACAAATAATGTAAAAAGTTCAAACTCATCTTAATTGTAAGAACTAAAAAATAGAAATACATATATTTTTTTTTGGAAAATTAAACATAGAAAATTGTATAAAAATTTCAGAAGCAAAATTATAAAAAGTTCAACTACTACAATTCATAAGGTTCAAGTAAAAAAATACTGTGCAGCAAAGATAAAAATCTTTTAATTGTACAAAATACTAGAAATATCATTATTTAACTGTAAAAAAATGTGATCCAAAATTCATCTAAAAAAGTAAGAAAAAATGTTATACAACAAACAAATTTGATTGGTAATTGACAAGCTAAAATAGTTTAGTACTATCATTAGCAGAATGTAAGTTCATCAATCTCGAACCCAAAAAAGGGGTTCTACAAACATCATTAGCGTATAGTTCCTTCTGCGAGCTATGTACATGAAAATATACCAGTCAAAACAAAGGATGCCCATTAGTTCAACTATAGAATTGTTCCAGTACTAATATAAAGAATATATAAATAAAGCAGTTATACTTGAGCAAAACAGATAGGAAAAGCATTACATAAGTTGTTCCAAACCATCTGATAATACAATAGAATTCAACCATCTCACATGCAGAAGTTTTAAAGAAAAAAATGCTGCAACATAATCAACCACACACAAATCTCACAAACCGGCGTCATTTGCCACATTTAAACCTACAACACATAAATTCGGAATGTCAGAGAGTCATCTTCCCTGGAGAACACAACCATAACCACATCACCATCCTCAAATCCAGACTCTGCCACAAACTCCTTCCACCCAGTAGTTAGGTTGATGCAATCATCAAAGTCGATGTGGTAGGCAACTTCCATCAATTGGTACCCATTTTTGTCTGAAGTCTCCATCTTCAGAACACCGGAACTAGGAGCAACAATCCTGATCCTGGGTGACATTTTCTTCAAATGGGCATGGGAGTACAAAACAAAAGTGAACATCTGACATAACCATAACCCATTTTTACACAGATATATGAACGGTTTGCATAACAAACTCAAAAGAAAAAATCTGAACCAGAACAATAACACATAACTGACTAGTCATGTGAACTGACTAAACTGAAGAAATATACATATCAACACAATTATAGAAAAAACATCTGACAAAAACAGATCAAGGATTATACAAAAATGGATAAAAACTGTTTAGTAATGAACAAATACAAACATAAATCCCTACTGTTAAATCCTGACAAAACCAAATAAAAAATATAGACAAACTATTCATAACACTAAACTACAGATCCAGTCCATGGGATTCAAAAAGAGACCTACAAAAAGTAGAAACCAAAACGAATAGAAACACATACCCATGATTCCTTCAAGTCACCAACCGCCAGGAGACAAACATATGGCGCACGAAACCCATGGTTGTAGTACAGCTGACAAGAAAGTTGCCCACGACGCTGAGTCTGGGTGAGCTCCAAACCAGATTCATACACACAGCCTTCAGCTATGCGCGCCATCTTTGCCAGGCATCCGCATGAACAGTCCTCCATGGAAAACACAAGAACAGGGAAGAAAACAACAGAGATAAGAGAGAGGAACCTAGATCTGACTCTGGAAGAAGGAAGAAAAAGGATGGGGAGACTGAGCCACACACCACACATAGATGGATGGAATTTATAGCCAGGGAGACTCGCAGATTATAAAAATAATAAATGGGTAGGTGGGCAGCCAGCTGGTAGAAAATAATTATTATACAAGCCATGCAACTTTTGACCACAAATCAGTTCAACTTAAGATAAAATAGCAGTTTAAAAACTGCACATGTCAAAACATATGCAGATAAAACAACACATTCAGAGGGGAGACAGTTGAATTCATTTATTCATTCAAACATCTGCTCCCTCACAACACAAATCTTAAAAACATAACACTCACTACTTCAGTCATAACGATCAAAGAAATGACGCCATTTAGCCCTGGTAGATGGATGTGGAGCCGTGGCTGCCCTCACCCTAGCCCAACTGATGATCTGAACATGGTTCCATCCCCTGCCCTCTGGGAAAAGAAGCTCCAGTTCATTGGAGTTGCAAGTATCCATCACCTCGCACGCAAGGCATCCGTTGAACTCTGCATCCACTTCCTGCTCGGCAGCACGTCGTGCCATCTGCCTGCGCCTCCTCCTCCTCTGCTCCGCTGCTGCAGCCCTCGCATCGACGGCTTCCCCCTCCTCCTCTGTGACCTCTCCCAGCTCAGGATCCATGTGGCTTTTCTTTTGGTTGCAACTGGTGGAACGAAAGTTACAGAGGGCTCGGGCTTTATACTCAAAGTGCAGAGGGTATGGGGTAGGCAGCCAGTTCCGATGTCAATGCACAGTAAGACAACTTTGACACGCAGTAGTCCAACTACACATACGGCAGCAATTCAAACAAACACTAAAAACATGCAACTTAATTACACAGTTTGACCAGATTACAAGAAAAATCAGAGCCTACAGTCAGCCGCCATACACCACCTCCGCCAACGACTAAGTAACATGGGAATCCAGGGTAGAAACAACTCAAAAGAAGCTAAATTGACAACGCAAATCTTTTCATACAATCCTCATATCTCTCCCTGCAACACCAATTCGAAAGTAAAACAACAGAAATAGAAGAACACATTTACATGGCGGACATGGAAAACGACCAAGAACACAAAAACATATAATCAGAAATTACAAATGAAATTAATATCCAAAAACTCTAACATACTGATAATTCTCACATCCAAAACAACAAACAACACGTAAATTGAGGCCTACGAACACCACCATAAACACCAATGCCCAGAACACGTCCGCCGCCAAATACCCACGCCGTCACCTCCGGTGACTACAGATCGCAAAACATGATCAGGTGAGCGTGCGCACGTGCGAAACCCCTTACATGTCTCCTCTAGCAACGAATAGCCCGCAGCATCACGCCGGAGAACGCCCGGAAGCTCCACGTTGCATCCCCTGTTTCCGCCCGTCGTACACGCAGGAAGATCAGTTCAAGAGGAAAACTACGTCAGTCCAACCTGCAAACCACGTCAGTTCAAGAAGGGTAACAGAATAATATTCTGTTACGCATAACAGAATAGCTCAGATGTTTAGATTATTTCATATATATAAACAAAAGAAAAAACTGAACAAAGAAAACAAAACATGCCAGCCCTCTACGGGGTCTCTATAAAGCAAGACATAGCTGCACAAACTAGGAAAACTGTTTAACAGAATAAAATCATTTTGGCTTCTCTAACTTATACACGTATGTAGAAAAACAAAGAGGTAATATCACTGATGATCACAAAACTCGCATTTGATGTTTACTTTAGTGTTAAAAGTTGTAAAATATGCCAATCCAGTCATATAACTTGCGGATGCTTGCAGCTGCGGTCAAAAATCCCATACGGATTCGTATGAGGTGATAGCGTGGCACAAACCAACTTGTGGTTGGATGGTTAGAGGGACTGTGGTATCCCCAGTCCATCAGGGTCCAAATCCTGGTGCTCGCATTTATTCCGGGATTTATTTGAGGATTTTCGGTGATGCGCATTCAGTGAGAGGAGACGTTCCCGTCGATGACGAGATGCCTACGGTGACTTCGTAAATTTCAAGATTATATGCCGGCTCAGTATTTCGAAGGTGTTTATAGGGGTAGGATGTGCGTGTGTGCATTCATAAAGGTGAGTGTATCCGCGTGTATATGAGTGCTTGCGTCTGTACCATGTTAAAAAAAGTGATAGCATGGCATACCTGGTCCACCGTCCATGTCTGATGCCGCAAGGTGTGCCACACGCTTTCCCTTTTGGCAAAAAACCGCCTGCTCTTTCTACAAATTACGCAAAACAGGGCCTGCATGATGGCTGAATAGATGATATAGTGGGGTAAAAGGACGGGAGATGGGTAAAAGGTTCAGAGTTCCCTCCTACGCCAGTTCCAATAGGGCCTGGGTTCAAGCCCAGGGATTACATCTATATATTTTTTTGTTATTTCATTATTATTTTTTCCCAAATGGCTCATCAAAATCAGCTCAAAATTTCCTAGACTAGTCAGAAATGAAGGACTGAATTTATGTGCAAATTTCGAGTTTTTCTGACAACTTTCAAATTTTTGATAACATTTGCTGTTTGAATTTTAGTTTGAAGTTTCTCTCAAATGGCTCATACAAATGAGCTCACAATTTCCCAGATTACTCCCACACTTATTATTGATATCCTGTAAAAAATTCATTTTTCTGAGAACTTTGAAAATTTTGAATTTTTTTGCTGTTTGAAATCCAGTTTGAAGTTTCTCTCAAATGTCTCATCCAAGTGAGCTCGAAATTCCACAGATGACTCCCACACTTATCATTGCATTTCTATAAAAAAATCAAATTTTTTCTGAGAACTTAAATTTTTTGAAAACTTTTGCTGTTTGAAATTCGGTTTGAAGTTTCTCTCAAATGGCTCACCGAAATGAGCTCAAAATTTCCTAGATTACTCCCATACTTATGATTGATTTCCTGTATAGTTTCAAATATTTCTGAGCACCATTATGGCCCAAATTGGACAACATTTTTGCTCTTTTTTATGTTTTTCATGAAAATGTTGCACAATTCGTGCGCAATCATAAATTGCACAACATTTTCATGTATGTCCTATTTGTATCAGTGCCAAAAAGAACCACAAGAAGACATTTTAAAATATATCCAACTTCTATAACTACTCCCGCAAGCTGGATTAGTATCTTCTTGATGCCTTTTGTTGATATGCGGATTCTCGATCGTGCATGCTTCTTTTTTCTTTGAGTCTAAAGAAGTAGACGTTGTTTCTTCGCATCTAGTCTCATCTCTAGCCTCTATTCTAGCAAAAAGTGCACGGACATCTATCAAATTTCGCTCTATCAATAAATTGATGTATTCTTCTTCCTAATACCAAAAGTTGCATCCTTTCTACATAATAAAAATTTGAGTATAAGCAAAATGCATCGAATCCGAGAGCACAACCGAAGCTAAACTAGCACATACCCCATCGTTTTGTACTTGACGAACACACATCCGGGATGTTCCGGAGTTGTAGATACGTGGTGCACAAACTTCTATGGGCAGTCATCAAACTTTAGGAGCGGCAACGGTGCACTGATGAGTCTTTGGGCCAGCACCGAACCAGAACGATGGTTGTTGGTGTATTTGCTAGCGAATCGGCGCCGTGGTAGATCCGAGCGGCTAGAAGCGGAGTCAATACCTGCATGTGGCCTGGTGATAACCCACAAGTATAGGGGATCAACTGTAGCATTTCTCAATAAGTAAGAGTGTCGAACCCAACGAGGAGCTAAAGGTAGAATTTATATTCCCTTCAAGTTCTATCGACCACCGATACACCTCTATGCACGCTTAACGTTTGCTTTACCTAGAACAAGTATGAAACTATAAGTACTTTGTAGGTGTAAAGTGATAGGTTTGCAAGATAATAAAGAACATGTAAATAAAAGCTAGGGGCTGTTTAGATAAAGAAACAATAAAGTTAGTTTTAGTAGAGAGGTTTTAGTCTCAAGAAAGTTTTTTGTCCCTAGGCAATCGATAACTAGACCGGTAATCATTACTGTAATTTTATATGAGGGAGAGGCATGAGCTAACATACTTTCTCTACTTGGACCATATGCACTTATGATTGGAACTCTAGCAAGCATCCGCAACTACCAAAGGTCATTAGGTAAAACCCAACCATAGCATTAAGTATCAAGTCCTCTTTACACTCATATGCAACAACCCCTTACTCGGATATAAGCTTCTATCACTCTCGCCACACACTATAAGAGAATCATGAATGTATTGCAACACCCTACAATGGGGATCCTCACGCTTGCGTGACATAGAGAGCATCATAGGAAAACACCAATAATAAAACATACAACTCAAACCAATCACGATCATCAATCGACCCAAAGGACAAAATGGATCTACTCGGACTCATAGGATATCCACATATCATTGGATAATAATATATAATGTTGAGAATCATGTTTAAGTAGATATTATAGTAGGGAGAAGAGGTATTACAGTACTGCATAAAGGGGGGGAGTTGGTGATGACGGCGGTGAAGTTGTTGGTGTAGATCGTCGTCACGATGATTGCCCCGGCGGCGTTCCGGTGCCACCGGGAGAGAGGGGGAGAGAGCTCCCTCCTCCTCCTTCTTCTTCTTCCTTGACCCCCCCTAGATGGGAGGAGGGTTTACCCCCTGGTGCATGGCCTCCATGGCGGCGGAGGGGCAAGAGCCCCTCCGAGATTGGATCTCTCTCTCTATTTCACAATCCTGTTTTCTAGCCTTTCACGGTTTTTAAAATCCCGAAGATCCGTAACTCCGATTGGGCTGAAATTTTGTGGGAATATTCTGCAAGATATTATCTTTCGTGTGGCGAAAGAAGGGCCCCAACCGCCTTATGAGGTGGCCACAAGCCCTAGTGCGCGCCTACCCCCCTCAGGCGCGCCCTATGAGCTTGTGGGGCCTATGGACGACCTCTCACACTGATTCTTCTCAAAAATCACATATATTCCAAAAAACCTTCATAAACTTTTATTGTGTTTGGACTTCATTTGATACGGCTATTCTGCGAAACGAAAAATATGCGACAAGTAGGAACTGGCACTGGGCGCTGGATCAATATGTTAGTCCCAAAAATAATATAAAATATTGCCAAAAGTATATGAAAGTTGTAGAATATTGACATGAAAAAATAAAAAATTATAGATACGACGAAGACGTATCACCTGGGGGCGTTGTCGGGGCTATGCACTCCGATACCTGGCCAGTCCATGGCACGACGCGGCCTTCGGCAGCCTAGTGAGCTCAAATCCGGCCAGATCCGCTCCAAATCCGGTCACCAGATGCACTGAAATCAGGCGGCCGGGGTTGGACAGCTCGGGGTGTCGAGAAAACGGGTGCTACGACAAGGATAGGGGCGAGTGCGCAGCCGTGCTGGAGAATGATGACCCACAAGTATAGGGGATCTATTGTAGTCCTTTTGATAAGTAAGAGTGTCGAACCCAACGAGGAGCAGAAGGAAATGATAAGCGGTTTTCAGCAAGCTATTCTCTGCAAGCACTGAAATTATCGGTAACAGATAGTTTTGTGATAAGGTAATTGGTAACAAGTAACAAGTAATAAAAGTAAATAAGGTGTAGCAAGATGGCCCAATCCTTTTTGTAGCAAAGGACAAGCCTGGACAAACTCTTATATGATGTAAAGCGCTCCCGAGGACACATGGGAATTATCATCTAGCTAGTTTTCATCACGATCATATGATTCATGTTCGGTACTTTGATAATCTGATATGTGGGTGGATCGGTGCTTGGGTACTGTCCTTACTTGGACAAGCATCCCACTTATGCTTAACCCCAATTGCAAGCATCCGCAACTACAACAGAAGTATTAAGGTAAACCTAACCATAGCATGAAACATATGGATCAAATCAGCCCCTTACGAAGCAACGCATGAACTAGGGTTTAAGCTTCTGTCACTCTAGCAACCCATCATCTACTTATTACTTCCCAATGCCTCCCTCTAGGCCCAAACAATGGTGAAGTGCCATGTAGTCGATGTTCACATGACACCACTAGAGGGATGACAACATACATCTCATCAAAATATCGAACGAATACCAAATTCACATGACTACTAATAGCAAGACTTCTCCCATGTCCTCAGGAACAAACGTAACTACTCAAAAAGCATATTCATGTTCATAATCAGAGGGGTATTAATATGCATAATGGATTTGAACATACGATCTTCCACCAAGTAAACCAACTAGCATCAACTACAAGGAGTAATCAACACTACTAGCAACCCACAGCTACCAATCTGAGGTTTAGATACAAATATTGGATATAAGAGATGAACTAGGGTTTGAGATGAGATGGTACTGGTGAAGATGTTGATGGAGATTGACCCCCTCCCAATGAGAGGATCATTGGTGATAATGATGGTGGTGATTTCCCCCTCCCGAAGGGAAGTTTCCGCGGCAGAACAGCTCCGCCAGAGCCCTAGATTGGTTCCGCCAAGGTTCCACCTCGTGGCGGCGGAGTCTCATCCCGAAAGCTTTCTTCTGGTTTTTTCCTCGACGAAAGACTCCATATAGCAGAAGATGGGCATCGGAGGGCCACCAGGGGGCTCACGAGGCAGGGGGCGCGCCTAGGGGGGGTAGGGTGCGCCCCCACCCTCGTGGCCAGGGTGTGGCCCCCCTCTGGAACTTCTTGCGCTTAGTATTTTTTATATATTCTGGAAATAACTTCCGTGGAGTTTCAGGACTTTTGGAGCTGTGCAGAATAGGTCTCTAATATTTGCTCCTTTTCTAGCCCAGAATCCCAACTGCCAGCATTCTCCCTCTTTATGTAAACCTTGTAAAATAAGAGAGAGTAGGCATAAGTATTGTGACATAATGCGTAATAACAGCCCATAATGCAATAAATATCGATATAAAAGCATGATGCAAAATGGACATATCAACTCCCCAAATCTTAGACCTCGCTTGTCCTCAAGCGCAAGCCTAAATCAAAAAATATGTCCACATGTTTAGAGATAGAGGTGTCGATAAAAATGAAATGCGAACATGAGGGCATCATGATCATTCTTAGAACAACAATATATATATATATATATATATATATATATATATATATATATATAGTCATATGATCTCTTAGTATGAATCATAAACTTCATTGAGAACCAACAAACTCTAATCTCAGTCACTGAGGCAATTGCAATTTATCATAACATAGGAAAGAGTCAATATAAGAGCTTTTCAACAAGTCCACATACTCAGTCTTTCACAATTGCTAACACTCGCCCAATATTTATGGGTATGAAGTTTTAATCGGACACAGAGAAAGATAGGGGCTTATAGTTTTGCCTCCCAACTTTTTTCCTCAAGGGTAATGTCAACAATAATAGTTCATGACGACTCACATCCAATTAGCTATATATATCAGGATCTTTCCAACACATTGTGCTTGCCAAAGGATAAAATGTAAAAAGGAGAGGTGAAGATCACCATGACTCTTATGTAAGGTAGAAGATAAAAGTAAAAAGATAGGCCCTACGCAGAGGGAAGCAGAGGTTGTCATGCGCTTTTATGGTTGGATGCACAAAATCTTAATGCAAAAGATCGCCACTTTATATTGCCACTTGTGATATGGACCTTTATTATGCAGTCCATCGCTTTTATTTCTTCCATATCACAAGATCGTATAAAGCTTATTTTCTCCACACTAATAAGTCATACATATTTAGAGAGCAATTTTTATTGCTTGCACCGATGACAACTTGTTTGAAGGATCTTACTCAATCCATAGGTAGATATGGTGGACTCTCATGGCAAAACTGGGTTTAGGGATATTTGGAAGCACAAGTAGTATCTCTAGTTGGTGCAAAGAAATTGGCTAGGATGAGAGGGAAAGGCAAGCTCAACATGTTGCATGATCCATGACAATATAATTTATCTCAGATGAAAGAAGACATAACCCATTATGTTGTCTTCCTTGTCCAACGTCAACTCTTAGCATGTCATACTTTAATGAGTGCTCACAATCATAAAAGATGTCCAAGATAGTATATTTATATGTGAATCTCTCTTTCTTTATTACTTCCTATTCATTGCAACGATGACCAAAACTATGTTTGTCAACTCTCAACAACTTTTATTCATCATACTATTTATATGTGAGCTCGTTACTCTCCATAAGATCCATATGATCTCTTTATTTCTTTTTATTTCTTCTATTTTATTTTATTTAATTCCCTCAAGATCATAGCAAAATAATCAAGCCCTTGACTCAACACTAATCTTTATATAGCTCACGGACTCGATTACATAGGGGGGTCATAAAGCAAAACTCACAACTAGATCATACTAAAACTTTTATTCTACTAGATCAAGATATTACTAAAAGGATCGAACTAAGAAAAACGGTAAAGATAAAAGTGATGGTGATACGATACCGGGGCACTCCCCCAAGCTTGGCAGTTGCCAAGGGGAGTGCTCATACCAATGTGATTATATCTCCTTCTTTGTCGGTGAAGAGGGTGTTGGTGATGATGGATAGTCGCACATCGAGCATAGGAGGTCTTCCAACTTGTGGATAATGCCCTTGAGTGCGATGATATGCTCCTTCAACAAAATATTTTCACTTGTGAGATACTTGTTTTGTATATGAGCTAACTCAATCATCTTGAAAGCTTCGATCTCAGTTGGGGTAAGAAGATTGTGATCAATTTGAAGGATGTCTTCTGCTGCCGGAACTTGGTCCTCCGTGGCCTTCTTGATCCCTTCATCCTTGTTGATCTCCATAGGTTCTTCCCTCTTCAGCTCTTTCTTCATTAGCCAAGCATCGCTATCACCATTGTTGGAGGAGGGAGACGACATAATGCCTGGCCTTGACAACCTTGATAGAAAACAGCTCGAAACAAAGACAAGAGATATTTGCGTGATATGGTGGTCAAAACCTTCGGGAGATTATATAATGAATTTTTACCGACCAAAAGAAGTATCGTGCAAGAAAACGAAGTCCAGAGGACACGAGGTGCCCACGAGGCAGGGGGCGCGCCCAGGGGGGCAGGGCGTGCCTCCCTCCCTCATGGAAGCCCCGTGTCCTTTCCGGTCTGCTTCTTATGTTCCTATTTTCTTAAATATTCCAAAACGGAGAAATATTGCCATTAGAACTGTTTTGGATCAGTTTACTTACCATACCACATACCTATTCCTTTTCGGAGTCTGAAACGTTCCGGAAAGTGTCCCTTATGTATTCCTCCGGGGTTACGGTTTCCATAATATTAGTTTCAACATTTATAGGATTACCTCAGATACAATGTTTGATTCTTTGACCGTTCACCACCCTCGGATTTGTGCCTTCGAAGTTGTTGATTTTTATGGCACCGAAACGGTAGACCTCCTCGATAACGTAAGGACCTTCCCATTTAGAGAGAAGTTTGCCTGCAAAAAATCTTAAACAAGAGTTGTAGCAATACATAATCAGCTACATTGAACTCATGCTTTTGTATCCTTTTATCATGCCATCTTTTAACCTTTTCTTTAAATAGCTTGGCATTTTCATAAGCCTGGGTTCTCCATTCATCAAGTGAGCTAATGTCAAATAACCTCTTCTCACCGGCAAGTTTGAAATCATAATTGAGCTCTTTAATGGCCCAATATGCCTTATGTTCTAGTTCTAGAGGTAAGTGGCATGCTTTACCATAAACCATTTTATACGGAGACATACCCATAGGATTTTTATATGCAGTTCTATAGGCCCATAATGCATCATCAAGTTTCTTGGACCAATTCTTTCTAGATCTATTAATAGTCTTTTGCAAAATTAATTTTAGCTCTCTGTTACTCAATTCTACTTGACCACTAGACTGTGGGTGATATGGAGATGCAATTCTATGATTAATGTCATACTTAGCAAGCATTTTACGAAAGGCACCATGAATAAAATGTGAACCACCATCAGTCATTAAATATCTAGGGACTCCAAACCTCGGGAAAATAACTTCTTTAAGCATCTTAATAGAGGTGTTATGATCAGCACTACTGGTTGGAATAGCTTCTACCCACTTAGTAACGTAATCAACAGCAACTAAAATATGTGTATACCCATTAGAGGAAGGAAATGGTCCCATATAATCAAAGCCCCAAACGTCAAATGGTTCAATAACAAGTGAATAATTCATAGGCATTTATTTATCATGGGGTTGTCTACAAAATTTAGGAAAATTAAACTCATGAGACATATCCCCTAAACCAACAGAAACAATATCCTTATTGCAGTCTATCTTAGAATTGACAGTATTCAAGAAGGGTCTACCAAATATAATGGACAAAAGCTATCTTGAGGGGAACCAAGAACAAGAAAATCAGGAGGATATTTAGCCTTCCCACACAAGACTTCAACGTCTCTAACAATCCCAATTGGTGAAATTGTATCTCTATTAGCAAGCTTAATGGTAACATCAATACCTTCTATTTCAGCTGGTGCAATATCATGCATAATTTCGTTGTATAAGGAAATAGGTATTGCACTAGCACTAGAACCCATATCACACAAGCCATGATAACAATGATCTCCTATTTTAACAGAAATAATAGGCATGCCTACCACAGGTCTATGTTTATCTTTAGCACCAGGTTTAGCAATTCTAGAAGTCTCATCACAGAAGTAAATAACATGCCCATCAATATTATTGACCAAGAGATCTTTAACCATAGCAACATTAGGTTCAACTTTAACTTGCTCAGGGGGTTTAGACGTCTTAATATTAGTTTTGTGACCACACTTGAAGCTTTAGCATGATTCTTTATTCTAACAGGGAAAGGTGGTTTCTCAACATAAGTAGTAGGAACAATAGGATCATTATAAGTGATAGTCTTTTCTACAACTTTAATAGGTGCAACTACTTTTACTTCAATGGGAGGATATTTAAACCACTTCTCCTTAGGGAGATCAACATGAGTAGCAAAGGATTCACAGAAAGAAGCTACTATCTCATAGTCAAGTCCATATTTAGTGCTAAATTTACGGAAAACATTGGTATCCATAAAAGATTTAACACAATCAAACTTAGGTGTTATACCTGACTCCTTACCTTCGTTGAGAGCCCAATCTTTAGAGTTGCGTTTAATTCTCTCCAATAAATTCCATTTGCATTCAATAGTCTTCATCATAAAGGAACCAGTACAAGAAGTATCGAGCATGGAGCGATTGTTGTCAGAAAGTCGAGCATAAATTTTTTGAATAATCATTTCTCTTAAGAGCTCATGATTGGGGCATGAATATAACATTGACTTTAGCGTCCCCCAAGCTTGAGCGATGCTTTCTCCTTCGCAAGGCCAAAAATTGTATATATAATTACGATCACAATGAACAAGATGCATAGGATAAAACTTCTGATGGAATTCCAATTTCAACCGTTTGTAGTCCCATGATCCCATATCATCACATAGCCTATACCATGTCAATGCATCTCCCTTCAAAGATAAAGGGAAGACCTTCTTCTTGATAACATCATCGGGCATACATGCAAGCTTAAATAATCCACAAACTTCATCCACATAGATTAAGTGTAAGTCGGGATGCAATGTTCCATCTCCTGCAAAAGGATTAGCTAGCAGTTTCTCTATCATACCCGAAGGAATTTCAAAGTAAACATTTTCATTTTCAGTAGGTTGAGTAGGTTGAGGAGCAACTATTTGCTCTACCGGTCGAAGTGAAGATACCCCGAACAAGCCCCTCAAAGGATTACTTTCCATAGTAACAAGTGACAGTAAATTTCAGCACACTATATAAATTTTTCCTTACCAAATTCCACATACCAAAGGCGCTTCACTCCCCGACAACGGCGCCAGAAAAGAGTTTTGATGACCCGCAAATATAGGGGATCTATCGTAGTCCTTTCGATAAGTAAGAGTGTCGAACCCAACAAGGAGCAGGAGGAAATGATAAGCGGTTTTCAGCAAGCTATTCTCTGCAAGCACTGAAATTATCGGTAACAGATAGTTTTGTGATAAGGTAATTGGTAACAAGTAAAAAGTAATAAAAGTAAATAAGGTGCAGCAAGATGGCCCAATCCTTTTTGTAGAAAAGGACAAGCCTGGACAAACTCTTATATGATGTAAAGCGCTCCCGAGGACACATGGAAATTATCGTCAAGCTAGTTTTCATCACGATCATATGATTCGCGTTCGGTACTTTAATAATCTGATATGTGGGTGGACCGGTGCTTGGGTACTATCCTTACTTGGACAAGCATCCCACTTATGATTAACCCCTATTGCAAGCATCTGCAACTACAACAGAAGTATTAAGGTAAACCTAACCATAGCATGAAACATATGGATCCAAATCAGCCCCTTATGAAGCAACGCATGAACTAGGGTTTAAGCTTCTGTCACTCTAGCAACCCATCATCTACTTATTACTTCCCAATGCCTCCCTCTAGGCCCAAACAATGGTGAAGTGTCATGTAGTCGACGTTCACATGACACCACTAGAGGGATGACAACATACATCTCATCAAAATATCGAACGAATACCAAATTCACATGACTACTAATAGCAAGACTTCTCCCATGTCCTCAGGAACAAACGTAACTACTCACAAAGCATATTCATGTTCATAATCAGAGGGGTATTAATATGCATAATGGATCTGAACATACAATCTTCCACCAAGTAAACAAACTAGCATCAACTACAAGGAGTAATCAACACTACTAGCAACCTAAAGGTACCAATCTGAGGTTTGGATACAAAGATTGGATACAAGAGATGAACTAGGGTTTGAGATGAGATGGTGCTGGTGAATATGTCGATGGAGGTTGACCCCCTCCTAATGAGAGGATCGTTGGTGATGACGATGGTGATGATTTCCCCCTCCCGAAGGGAAGTTTCCCCTGCAGAACAGCTCCGCCAGAGCCCTAGATTGGTTCCGCCAAGGTTCCACCTCGTGGCGGCGGAGTCTCGTCCTGAAAGCTTTCTTTTGATTTTTTCCTCGATGAAAGACTCCATATAGTAGAAGATCGGCATCGGAGGGTCACCAGGGGGCCCACGAGGTAGGGGGGCGTGCCCAGGAGGGTAGGGCTCCCCCCACCCTCGTGGCTAGGGTGTGCCCCCCTTTGGAACTTCTTGCGCTCAGTATTTTTTATATATTCTGGTAATAACTTCCGTGAAGTTTCAGGACTTTTGGAGCTATGCAGAATAGGTCTCTAATATTTGCTCCTTTTCCAGCCGAGAATCCCAGCTTCCGGCATTCTCCCTCTTTATGTAAACCTTGTAAAATAAGAGAGAATAGGCATAAGTATTGTGACATAATGCGTAATAACAGCCCGTAATTCAATAAATATCGATATAAAAGCATGATGCAAAATGGACGTATCAGAGAGTGACACAACAAAGAAAAATGGCGGCAGTGGTGGCTAGGGACGAGAGGGGAGTGGGGCAGGGGTGCGGCTGGAGTGGGGGAGAGGAATATAAAAAGGGATGCACGTGTCCCCGACGGGCGGCAAGGGGGAGGAAAAGGGCACGCATCGTGCCAGTTCACGTGTGTCTGTTTGGCCGCAAACGCGGCCCGAATTTGGGTCGAGAATGAGTCGAAAGTAGACCAAAACCGGGCATTGGTCCGGTTGCTCCCGCGTGTGTGGCGCCAGATCTGTCTGTTTACCCCCAAACGGACGTGGCCGAACGATTTGGGGTGGTTCGTTGGGCAACTCCAACGTACAACCTCAAACGGATGTCCATTTTGTCCGAATTTCGTCTATTTGGGGGGTGGCACACGGACACGCCCATCCGCTAGCGGTCGTGCGGCCGTCCATGTGCCCAACCGGCCATTCGCTTCCCAAACTGTTCGTTTTTTCGGACTTGAAATTTAACACAAAAAAATCCAAAATTGACAATGCAAATAATATAAAACATTAATATAAACATTAAGACGTGCATCGTAGCCAAGTTCATCATATTAATATAATCATGAACTTTAAAAACATAAAAAAAAACTAGATAAGGGTCAGAGCCGCTGGTGAGGTCGTCGTACGAAGGTGGCTGCCAGAGGTGGGCTGGCGGCCCCTGCCACACTGGAGGCATCTGCTGTGGTGGTTGTGGTGGCACCTGCACAACCTCTTCCCGTGGTGGTGAAGGTGACCGCGAACCGACGTCCACGTCGGGCTTGCACGACATAGTCTTCGTCCACATCCAGGACTGCCCGACCAAGGCCGAGTTCCATCCCGTCGGCTCCTCCGTCTGCGCCTCTGCCCACTGATACGTCTCCAACGTATCTATAATTTTGTATTGTTCCATGCTATTAAAGTATAATTCTTCGATGTTTTATAATCATTTACAAGCAACTTTATATCAATTTTTGGGACTAACCTATTGACATAGTGCCCAGTGCCAGTTGCTGTTTTTTGCTTCTTTTTTACTTCACAGAATATCAGTACCAAATGGAATCCAACTGCCATGAAACTTTTTAGAGATTTTCGTTTGCATAGAAGACACCCGTGGAGCCAAGGAAGTACACAAGAGGAGGCCCGTGGGCCCCACTAGGCACGAGGGCGCACCAGAAGGCCCAGACGTGCCCTGGTGGGTAGTGGAGCCCATGGGAGGCTTCTCCATCGACTATCAGCTCTATAAATACTCTAAAATCTTAAAAACCCTAGGGGAGTCGACGAAACACAATTCCAGCCACCGCAAGTTTCAGAACCACAAGATCCAACCTAGAGGCCTTTTCTGGCACTCTGTCCGAGGGGTCAACTATAACGGAGGGGTTCTTCATCATCACCCTTTCCCCTCCGATGATGCGTGAGTAGTTTAGCACAGGCCTACGGGTCTGTAGGCAATATCTAAATGGCTTCTTCTCTCTTTTTGATCTTCAATACAATGTTCTCCTCGATGTTCTTGGAGATCTATTTGATGTAATGGCTTTTTGCGGTGTGTTTGCTGGGATCCGATGAATTATGAGTTTATGATCAGTTCTATCCATGAATACCATTTGAGTCTTTGTTGAACTCTCTTATGCATGATTGTTATAGCCTCTTATTTCTTCACCGAAACTTTGGTTTGGTTTGGCCAACTAGATTGATTTTTCTTGCCATGGAAAGAGGTGCTTTGTGACGGTTCGATCTTGCAGTGCTCAATCTCACTGACAGAAGAAGACATGGCACGCATGTATCATTGCCATTAAGGATAAAAAGATGGGGCATATTCCTACATGAATAGATCTTGTCTACATCATGTCATCGTTCTTATTGCATTACTCCGTTTTTCATGAACTTAATACACTAGATGCATGCTGGATAGCGGTCGATGTGTGGAGTTATGGTAGTAGATGCGGGTAGGAGTCGGTCTACTAATCTTGGTCGTGATGCCTATAGACATGATCATTGCCTTGGATATAGTCATAATTAATGCTCTTCTGTCAATTTCCCAACAGTAATTTGTTTACCTACCATACGCTATTTTCCTGAGAGAAGCCTCCAGTGAAATCTATGGCCCTTGGGTCTATTTCCTATCATATTATTTTTAGATCTATTAATCCAAAAACACGAAAATACCTTGCTGCAGTTTTTCTTTACTTCATTTATTTTTTGTTTTTGCTAGAACTATTTATCCAACCTCATACAATTTAATCTATCTCAATAACAAGGAGGGATTTAAAACCCCTCTTACGTGTTGGGTTGCAAGTTTTTGTGGTTTGTGTGCAGGTGATGTTTACATAGTGTTGCTTGGTTCTTCTACTGGATTGATAACCTTGGTTTCATAACTGAGGGCAATATTTACCATTGTTGTGTTGCATCTTACTCTCCTCTTCGGAGAATTACCAACGTAGATACAAGCAATCAGAAAGAACTTCTGGTGCGGTTGCTGGGGAGACATCATCAACATCTATCAGGTTCCTACGCACAAACTCTCATATCCTTGCAATTACTTTATTTGCCATTTGCCTCTTGTTTTCATCTCCCCCACTTTTCAAACGTTTTTGCAAAAATACAAAAATATTTTTTGTTTGCTTTTTTCTTGTTTGATCTTTTGTTTGCGTGTGCTCTTGTTTGCGTAGTCCTAATGTCTCCAAGAAAGTATTATGATATTGCTTATCCCAACATCTTGCTTGAGATTGAGAAAAATAGTAAAGAATACATGACTATACAATTTGAGCATAATAATTTTTTCACCGAGCATCTTAAAGAACACTCTATTGTGTTAGATTCTATAACAAACAACTTGATAATGTCAGTAAAGAAGTTGCTAATCTCCAATCTCAGTATGCTCATACTGAAAATTTGCTAGGAAAAATATCCGATGCACAAGCTGCATTAGTGAATAAAATGGCAGCTAAGCCAGAATCTCTAGAAGATTTTAATGATGAAGATCTTAAAATGATTGGTGTCTCTTCTATTGATTCCTTGTTTATTAATGTTAAAATTGATGTTAAGGGGACCGAAGAAGAGTCAACTTTAGCTAGAAGGCGTCCTCATAATTTGAAGGGTGAAAATTGTTGGGAAACATTGCATGGAAAACAAAAAATTTATACGCACACACAATGATCTATCCATGGATATGCATAGCAACGAGGGGAGAGTGTGTCTACATACACTCACAGATCGTAAGCGGAAGCGTTTCACAACGCGGTTGATGTAGTCGAACGTCTTCGCGCTTCAACCGATCAAGTACCGAACGCATAGCACCTCCGCGTTCTGCACACTTCAGCTCGGTGACGTCCCTCGCCTTCTTGATCCAGCAAGAAGTCGAGGTAGTAGATGAGTTCCGTCAGCATGATGGCGTGGTGATGATGATGGTGAAGTGATCTCCGCAGGGCTTCTCCTAAGCACTACGAAAATATGATCGGGGGTGTAAACAGTGGAGGGGGGCACCGCACATAGCTAACAATTGTCTGGGTGTGATAGGCGCCCCATCCTCATATATATAGGTGGGAGGGAGAGGGGAGAGGCCAAGGGGCACCCCAAGTAGGTCCGAATCCTACCTGGGCTCCTGCCCTTGGCCGCGCCCCCTGCCATGTTTGTCGGAGGGGAAGAAAAGAGGGGGGAGAGGGAAGGAAGTGGGAATCCTAATCCACACTTACCTTTCCCTTCTCCCCTTTCCGTCTCCTCCTTAGGCCGGCCCATATGGGGGGCGCACTGATGTCGCTTGAAGCTACATCGGTATTTCCCCACCTCGGCCTCGAGGCGGCCCTTATTGCCCTCCAGCCGCTCCTCAGCCGGCTGGCTTCGTCAAGCGCCCGCCGGGCTCCCGTCGCCTCCGCCCTTTCCCTCTCCACCTCGGTTCCAAGCCGACTGGCGTCAGCAACAAGCCGGTCATAGTGGAAGCCGACCCAAACCAGCCGGGTCCTCCAAGACAGCACCTTGGCCAATCAGGTGGTTGAACAATAGTTGCAGAAATTAAGGCTTTCTTGAGTGTTTCGAAGGCTTCTAAACAATCATCATCAAAAACAAAAGCTATCCTTTTGCAAAAGATTCATAAGAGGCCTAGAAATTTTAGAAAAGTGTTCGATAAATCTGCTATAGAAAACAACATGACCTAGGAAACTACGAATACCTTTGATATCTTTAGGACATGGCATTTTCTCAATTGCATCAACCTTAGCTTTGTTCACTTCAATACCTCTTTCAAAAATTTTATGACCCAAGAGAATGCCTTCATTAATCATAAAGTGGCACTTCTCCCAATTCAAGACAAGATTTGTTTGTTCACATCTCTGCAAAACTCGATCAAGATTTCTTAAACAATCATCAAAAGACTTCCCATAAACAGAGAAATCATCCATGAAAACCTCAAAAATGTTTTCACGAAAGTTAGAGAATATAGCAGTCATACATCTTTGAAAGGTAGCAGGTGCATTGCATAAACCAAAAGGCATTCATCTATATGCATAAGTTCCAAAGGGGGCAAGTAAAAGTGGTCTTTTCTTGATCAGGTTGAGAAACATGTATTTGTGAAAAACCAGAATATCCATCAAGGAAGCAAAAATGTGTGTGCTTGGATACTCTTTCTAGCATTTGATCAATAAAAGGCATAGGGTAATGATCTTTTCTAGTTTCTTTGTTTAATTTTCTAAAATCAATTACCATTCTATAACCTGTAACAATTCTTTGTGCAATAAGTTCATTCTTATCATTAGGAACAACAGTAATACCTCCCTTTTTGGGGACACAATGAACAGGGCTTACCCATCTACTATCAGCTCTGGGATAGATTATACCTACTTCCAGAAGTTTTAATAATACCGTTCTTACCACTTCTTTCATCTTCGAATTTAACTAACGTTGGTGATCAACAACGGGTTTAGCATCAGGTTCCATATTAATTTTGTGCTGACATAGAGTGGGACTAATGCCCATTAAATCATCAAGAGTATATGCAATAGCAGCTCGGTGCTTCCTTAGAACTTTCAACAATCTTTGTTCTTCATGTTCTGAAAGGTTAGCACTAATAATAACATGATATATCTTCTTTTCATCAAGATAAGCATATTTCAAAGTGTCTGACAATTGTTTTAATTCAAACACAGGATCACCTTTAGGTGGAGGAGGACATCCTAGAGTTTCAATAGGAAAATTGTGTTTAAGCAGAGGACATTGTTCAAAGAAAATCTTATCTATTTCATTTCTTTCATGCATATGTAATTCATTTTCATGGTCTAGCAAATATTGTTCTAGTGGATCAGTAGGAGGCACAACAATAGAAGCAAGGCTAATTAATTCATATTTACTAGGAAATTCTTTTTCATGAAGTTTTCTACTAAACTTGGAAAAAATAAAATCATGAGATTCATCACCAAAACTAACACCGACAGTTTGTTTCTCACAGTCTACTCTAGCATTAACAGTGTTCAAGAAAGGTCTACCAAAGATAATAGGACAGAAGTCATCTTGTGGGGAACCAAGAACAAGAAAATTAGTAGGGTATTTTATTGTCCCACACAAGACTTCAACAACTCTAACAATCCCAATTGGTGATATAGTGTCTCTATTAGCTAGTTTGATAGTAACATCTATGTCTTCTATCTCTGCGGGTGCTATGTCATTCAGAATTTCTTGATATAAGGAATAAGGAATAGCACTCACACTAGCACCTATGTCACATAAACCATGATAATAGTGATCTCCTATTTTAACCGAGACAATGGACATGCCAACAATAAGTATGTGTTTATCCTTTTTATCAGGTTTCACAATTCTAGCAGCTTCTTCACAGAAGTAAATAACATGCCCATCTACATTTTCTTCCAAGAGATCCTTAACCATAGCAACACTATGTTCTACTTTAATTTGTTCATCAGGTTTAGTTGTTCTAATATAGCTTTTGTTGACCATAGTTGAGACTTTAGCATGTTCCTTTATCCTAACAGGGAAAGGTTGTTTCTCAATATAAGCAGTAGGAACAACTGGATCAACATTATAAATTATAGTTTCTTCTTTAACTGGCACCAGTTCTTTAATTTCTTATTTAATAGGTGGGTCATATTTAAACCACTTCTCTTTAGGGAGATCAACATGAGTAGCAAATGATTCACAAAAGGAGGCTACTATCTCAGAGTCAAGTCCATATTTAGTGCTAAATTTTTGAAAAGCATCGGTATTCATAAAAGATTTAACACAATCATACTTAAGTTTAATACCTGACTATTTACCTTTGTTGAGTTCCCAATCTTCAGAGTTGCGTTTAATTCTTTCCAAAAGATCCCACTGGAATTCAATAGTCTTCTTCATAAAAGAACTAGGACAAGAAGTATCAAGCATGGTTTGATTATTACGGGAAAGCCGAGCATAAAAATTCTGGATAATAATTTCTCTTGAGAGCTCATGGTTGGGGCATGAGTGTAACATTGACTTCAGCCTCCCCCAAGCTAGAGCGATACTTTCTCCTTCACAAGGCCAAAAATTATATATATAATTCTGATCACGATGAACTAGATGCATAGGATAATTTTTTTGATGGAACTCCAATTTCAGTCGATTCCAATTCCAGGATCCAATATCATCGCATAGCCTTTACCATGCCAATGATTTTCCCTTAAAAGATAAAGGGAAAAGCTTCTTCATAACTTCATCTCTGGGTAAACCTGCAAGCTTGAACAATCCACAAATTTGTTCTACATATATCAAGTGCATATCAGGATGTTCGGTTCCATCTCCTGCATAAGGATTAGCTAGCAGTTGTTCTATCATACCCGAAGGAATTTCACATTCAATATTTTCAGTAGGTGCAGTAGGTTGAGGGGTAGCTAATTGTGGTTCCGGTCAAGGTGAAGATACCCCAAACAAACCCCTCAGAGGATTATTTTCCATAGTAACAACTGACAATAAATTTTCACACACTATATAAATGTTTCCTTACCAAATTCCACTTACCAAAGGCGCTTCACTCCCCGGCAACGGCGCCAGAAAATAGCCTTGATGACCCACAAGTATAGGGGATCAATTGTATCTCTTTTCGATAAGTAAGAGTGTCGAACCCAACAAGGAGCAGAAGGAAATAACAAGTGGTTTTCAGCAAGGTAATGTCTGCAAGTGCTGAAACTATAAGTAGCAGAGTAGTTTGATAGCAAGATAATTTGTAATGAGAAAGTAACGATAATAGTAGAAAAAGTGCAGCAAAGTAGCCCAATCCTTTTGAGGCAAAGGACATGCCAAAAAGGTTTCTTATGATAAGCAAAGCGTTCTTGAGGGTACACAGGATTTTCATCTAGTCACTTTCACCATGTTGGTTTGATTCGAGTTCGCTACTTTGATAATTTGATATGTGGGTGGACCGGTGCTTAGGTGTTGTTCTTTCTTGAACAAACCTCCTACTTATGATTAACCCTCCCGCAAGCATCTGCAACTACGGGAAAAGTATTAAGAATAAAGTCTAACCATATCATTATACTTTTGGATCCAATCGGTCCCTTACGGAATAGCGCATAAACCGGGGTTTAAGCTTCAGTCACTCTCGCAACCCATCATCTAATTGCTACTCCACAATGCATTCCCTTAGGCCCTAATATGGTGAAGTGTCATGTAGTCCACGTTCACATGACACCACCAAGGGAATCACAACATACATGCTATCAAAATATCAAACACATATCAAGTTCACATGATTACTTGCAACATGATTTCTCCCGTGACCTCAAGAACAAAAGTAACTACTCAAAAATGATAATCATTCTCAAGATCAGAGGGGTATTAAATAGCATATTGGATCTTAAGATATAATCTTCCACCAAATAATCCATATAGTAATCAACTACAAGATGTAATCAACACTACTAGTCACCCACAAGCACCAATCTATAGTCCCGATAACAAGATTGAACACAATAGATGAACTAGGGTTTGAGATGAGATGGTGATGTTGAATATGTTGATGGAGATTGCCCTCCCCAAGATGGGAGAGTTGTTGGTGATGATGATGACGATGATTTCCCCCTCCGGGAGGGAAGTTCCCCTGGCGGAATTGCTCCGTCGAAGGGCAAAAGTGCCCCTGCCCAAGTTCTGGCTCAAAACAGCGGCGCTCCATCCGGAAAATCCTCTCTTTATTTTTTCAAGGTCAAAATGACTTATATACCAGAAGATGGGCACCAGAGGTGAGCCTGGTTGAGCACAACCCACCAGCGCGCGCCTGGGCTCCCTAGCGCGCCCAGGTGGGTTGTGCCCACCTGGTGGGCCCCCTCCGGTACTTATTTGCTCCAATATTCTTCATATATTCCATAAAAAATCTCCGTGAAGTTTCAGCTTGTCTGGAGTTGTGCAGAATAGGTAGCCCAGCGTAGCTTTTCCAGGTCCAGATTTCTAGCTGCCAGAATTCTCCCTCTTTGTGTATACCTTGCATATTATGAGAGAAAGGGCATTAGAATTACTCCAAAAAGCATTATCATTGATAAAAACATCATAAATAACAGTAGGAAAACATTGACGCAAAATGGACGTATCACTCCTCCACCGCCTCTTAGCTCTATAAATACTCTAATATTCTAGAAACCCTAGGGGAGTCGGGAGATCAGAGTTTCCAGCGCCGGAAGTTCCAGAACCACGAGATCCAATCTAGAGGCCTTTTCTATCGCCTTGTCGGAAGGGTCAAAGATCACAGAGCGGTTCTTCATCATCACCCTTGCCTCTCCGATGATGCGTGAGTAGTTTACCACAGACCTACGAGTTCGTAGGCAGTAGCTAGATGGCTTCTTATCTCTTTTTGATATTCAATAGAATGTTCTCCTCGATGTTCTTGGAGATCTATTTGATGTAACTGTTTTTTGCAGTGTGTTTGTTGGGACCCGATGAATTGTGAGTTTATGATCAGATCTACCTATGAATATTATCTGAGTCTTTGTTGAACTCTTATATGCATGATTGTGATAGCCTCGTATTTCTTCTCCGAAACTTTGGTTTGGTTTGGCCAACTAGATTGATTTTTCTTGCCATGGGAAGAGGTGCTCTGTGATGGGTTTGATCTTGCGGTGCTCAATATCAATGACAAAAAGAGACCTGACACGCATGCATCATTGCCATTAAGGATAAAAGGATGGGGTTGATGTCTACTAGCAACTTTATTCTTGTAGACACATGTTGGGCCTCCAAGCGCAGAGTTTTGTAGGATAGTAGCAATTTTCCCTCAAGTGGATGACCTAAGGTTTATCAATCCGTGAGAGGTGTAGGATGAAGATGGTCTCTCTCAAACGACCCTGCAACCAAATACAAGAAATCTCTTGTGTCCCCAACACACCCAATACAATGGAAAATTATATAGGTGCACTAGTTCGGCAAAGAGATGGTGATAAAAGTGTAATATGGATGGTAGAAATATATTTTTATAATCTGAATAAATAAAAACAGCAAGGTAGCAAATAGTAAATGGGCAAAAAAACGGTATTGCAATGCTTGAAAATGAGGTCTAGGGTCCGTACTTTCGCTAGTGCAATCTGCCAACAGTGCTAATATAATTGGATCATATAATCGCCCCTCAATGTGCAACGAAGAATCACTCCAAAGTTCCTATCTAGCGGAGAACATAAGACGGAATTGTTTGTAGGGTACGAAACCACCTCAAAGCTATTCTTTTCTATCAATCTATCCTAGAGTTCGTACAAAAATAACACGAAGCTATTCTTTCCGACCGATCTAACCAAGAGTTCATACTAAAATAACACCAAAGCAAATTCAGATTCATAATATTCAATCCAATACAAAGAACATCAAACAGTGCCCTAAGATTTCTACCGGAGAAACAAATACAAGAACGTGCATCAACCCCTATGCATAGATTACCCCAATGTCACCTCGGGAATCCGCGAGTTGAGTGCCAAAAATATATCAAGTGAATCAATACGATACCCCATTGTCACCATGAGTATTCAATTGCAATACATATATCAAGTGCTCTCAAATCCATAAAAGTATTCAATCTGATAACAATGAAATCTCAAAGGGAAAAACTCAATTCATCACAAGATAGAGAGGGGAAAACACCATATGATCCGACTATATTAACAAAGCCCGCAGTACATCAAGATTGTGACATCTCAAGAACACGAGAGAGAGAGAGAGAGAGGGAGAGAGAGGGAGAGATTAAACACATAGATACTGGTACAAACCCTCAGCCCCGAGGCTGGACTACTCCCTCCTCATCGTGGTGGCCACCGAGATGATGAAGATGGCCACTTGAGATGATTCCCCCCTCTGGAAGGGTGCCAGAAAGGGTCTAGATTGGTTTTCGGTGGCTACAGAGCCTTGCAGCGACGGAACTTCTGATCTAGGTTAACCCCGAGGGTTTTCGGAATATTTGTGAATTTATAGGGTAAATAGGGGGTGCGGGAGGCCACCGAGGTGGGCATAACCCACCTGGGCACACTCTGGTGGGTTGGGTCCCCCTCGGGGCACCCCGAGGTGCTTCTTTAGCCCATCCAGGGTGTTCTGGTCCATACAAAATCTCCAAAAAATTTTGTGGTGTTTGGACTTCGTTCGATATTCATTTCCTGTGATGTAAAAATGTAGGATCGAAAGTATGTCTAGAGGGGGGGGGGTGATTAGACTACTTGACTTATTAAAAATCTAGGCTTTTCCCAATTTTCAGTCTTGGCAGATTTTAGCAACTTAGCACAAGTCAAGCAATCAATCTACACATGCAAATCTAAGAGTATAGCAGCGGAATGTAAAACATTTGCATATGAAGGTAAAGGGAAGAGTTTGGAGGGAGCAAACACAATGTAGACACGGAGATTTTTGGCATGGTTCCGGTAGGTGGTGCTATCGTACAACCATGTTGATGGACACTTCAACCCACGAAGGGTAACGGTTGCGCGTGTCCACGGAGCGCTCCACCCACGAAGGGTCCATGAAGAAGCAACCTTGTCTATCCCACCATGGCCATCGCCCACTGTCGGTGTCAAAACCGGCGGATCTCGGGTAGGGGGTCCCGAACTGTGCGTCTAAGGCGGATGGTAACACGAGGTAGGGGACACAATGTTTTACCCAGGTTCGGGCCCTCTTGATGGAGGTAAAACCCTACGTCCTGCTTGATTAATATTGATGATATGGGTACTACAAGAGTAGATCTACCACGAGATCAGAGAGGCTAAACCCTAGAAGCTAGCCTATGGTATGATTGTATGTTGTAGTTGTTGTTGTCCTACGGACTAAAACCCTCCGGTTTACATAGACACCGGACAGGGTTAGGGTTACACAAGGTCGGTTACAAAGGAGGAGATATCCATATCCGTATTGCCTAGCTTGCCTTCCACGCCAAGTAGAGTCCCATCCGGACACGAGATGAAGTCTTCAATCTTGTATCTTCATAGTCCAACAGTCCGGCCCAAGGATATAATCCGGCTATCCGGAGACCCCCTAATCCAGGACTCCCTCAGTAGCCCCTGAATCAGGCTTCAATGACGATGAGTCCGGCGCACAGTATTGTCTTCGGCATTGCAAGGCGGGTTCCTTCTCCGAATACATCACAGAAGAATTTGAATATAAGGATAGTGTCTGACCCTGCAAAATAAGTTCCACAGACCACCATAGAGAGAATAATATTTTCACCAATCTAATTTGCTGACTTGTTTTGGCAACACGACATTATGCCATGGCCCGATGATTATTCGAACCGTTTCCTTTAACTAGCCCCACACATAACGCGAGGCAGTTTTTCGACACGTCTTGTCAAAGCAAAGATCGTGTCCCCTTATCACGGGATTCTCATCAATACGGGTGTGGGTAACCCAACCGCACCATCGATTACGGTGCTTGGGGGATAAGCGAGTTTTACCAGGCTAGTGGGGACGCTTAGTTTCGCCCGCCCATATAAAGGGATAAGGATTCACCTTTTCATCCACGCCTTTTTCCTTCTTTGCTCATCCGTTTTCGCACACTCGAGCTCTAGCGCCCAAGTCCGCACTTCCCACCTCAACCTTCTCCAACCATGTCCGGAGGGGGAGGCAGGTGGATGGTCTCCTCCGACACGGAGGGAGACATCAAGAAGCTGCGGGGAGCCAGATACTTAGCCGCGAATATCACGCATCGGCTGCCCGCTGCGGGGCAGATCGTCCCTACCCCAGAACCTCACGAGAGGGTAGTTTTCCTCCACCACTTCCTCCGCGGACTGGGGTTTCCCCTCCATCCATTCGTCCTTGGTCTGATGTTCTACTACGGGCTGGACTTTCATGATCTGGCTCCGAACTTCTTCCTCAACGTTTCGGCGTTCATTGTCGTGTGTGAGGCTTTTCTCCGCATCCGGCCCCACTTCGGCCTGTGGTTAAAGACCTTCAATATCAACCCGAAGGTGGTACGAGGCCAACAAGCAGAATGCGGCGGAGCCATGTTGGGCAAGATGCCCAACGTTATATGGCTTGAAGGCTCCTTTGTGGAGACAATAAAGGGATGGCAATCGGCATGGTTCTACATCACCGAGCCGCGCGACGCCAAATGGGCGGCAGCCCCCGAGTTTCGATCCGGATTCCCTACACGACTCACTTCCTGGAAAGAGAAGGGCTTGTCGTGGGGTTCATCGATGGAGCTAGATGGACTCCAGAAATGTATCCGGAGTATGGAAAGCAAGAAGCTCAAGCTTGTCAACATAGTCTAGGTTATGCTCATACGCCGGATCCTCCCATGTCAACAACAAGATTTTAACTTGTGGGAGTTCGACCCGGCCCGGCACCAGACTCTGAGCGAGCTCTTTGATACGACGCACAAGGACATCTGGAAGGTGATGTTCAAGGGCGCCGAGGTCCCTCCTTCTCTCGCCGAGGACCGCGGACTAAGCGCGAAGCGCCTAGCGCGTTCGGTGAGTTCAATATGTCCCATAGGACATTTATTTCCCCTAGCTTAATCATGTGCGGGGTCTAATCTCCATGCCTTTGACAGGACTGGGTGGAGATGTCGGGGTAGATTAACTGTCCGGACCCTTTGCCCGAAGACACTGCGGGCACTCTCCTGACGGAGATGCTGACTTCGGCTCCTTACAAGGTGCCGGAGAAGACCAAGAAGGCCAAGGGAACCTGAAAGAGTTCCCGGCGCCAGGTGTTATCGGAGTCATCGTCTGATAACTCTGCGGCACACTCCTCCCCCGAAGACGAGGAGGAAGAAGAAGATTCTCCCCCTCCAGGCGGGGGAGACAAGAAAAGGAAGGCCGTCCCAACTGGGGGGCCGAAGGGTCCAAGAAGGGGAGAACTCTCCTTCCGGACTACTCTACCACCGCCGCCGACGATGACGAAGACGAGTGGTTACCCAGGGCCAAGCCCCTGGGGAGATCGTAAGTATTCGAATACCAGAGTAACTCATAGCATTCCTTTGTCGCACTGCTTTCCCTAACGCAGAACATAATTATGCAGGCCGCCACGAGCTAGTATCGATGTATCATCCGACTGCTCCCTGGGCTCGTCAGAAATGGATTGCGATCCAGTCCCAACCGCCACCTCCCCTCATCCTGCGGACGACACCGAGGTGCTATCTCACGAGGCACCGGGTCGAGGGGAGACAGTCCCGGAGGTGCCTCAAGGCGGCCTCCCGGACTCCGGGAGCCGAGGGGACAAGGCCCCTGAGAGCTCCGAGTTCGGCACTCAGCCGGACACCGCGCCAGAACCTCCAGTGGTTACGGGCTCGGGCAGGCGGTCTCCTTCTAAGAGGGGCAAAACGCCTGTGCCGGTGACCTCTGTCCATCCAGAGGCGCCGGACAATCTGCTGGAAGCGCTTCGCAGCGCTTCCATCGATGAAGAGCACCGTACTATTATGAGTGCGGTGATCCAGAAGGTTCAGTCCGCCAAGAGTGGGTTGACTGAAGCCTGTGCCAGCCTTCTAACAGGCTTTGAGGTAAGTGTTTTAAAATATAGGAAAAATATTACCGCATAGACAGTAGCCCCTGATGCTTTGTTCGGTGTTCACAAAGAAAAGCCGAACAAAGGATCCAAAAAATACGCAGGAGTCTAATGTAAGCATGTCAATATGCGTATGCAGGTCTCGCTTCTGGCGTCCGCCGCACTGACTGCGGAGGTTGCCATGCTGAAGCAGGACCTCAAGGGGTCCAAGAAAGAGCTCAGCCTTGCCAAGAGGCAGCTCGAGGAGAACAAGGGTAAGTAATACCCTGTTTATAGATATGTATATATATAAAGACACGATTGCAAAATGACAGGATCATCGTATATCTGCCAGGGGCCACGACCGAGGTGGCGACCCTGAAGCAAGCGCTAACCAAGGCTAAAGATAAAGCGGCCAAGGAGCACACCGAGCGAGAAAAGCAAGAGGCTCGGGTGGGCGAGGTGCAGCAAGAGCTCCAGGCTCTCGTGACGATGCACAAGGCGTTGGAGCTTGACTCAAAGACGCGAGAGTCTGAGCTTGCCGCTGCCCTCAAGAGCGCGAAAAGTGCCAGGGCCGATGCCCAAAAGGCCCTCCAGGAGATCGATGCAATGAAGAAGATAGCGGCGGGTAAGGCATTCTATATGCAGAGCAATCATGTAAAAGTAAATTACCGATTACTTACCCGAATTCGGAGCTCTCCAGGAGCATTCGCAGATTTGCCCCGCAGCATGTCGGATGCCGCATAGTTTTACCAGGCCGAGGAGGGAAGCTCAATGGAGAAGTTGTTCTGGTCTCAGTATACTGGGACCGAACACCCGATGCCTCTGAGTGACCAGCTAAAGCAGCTGGTCGAGCTGCACAAGGCGGCCGAACAGGCCATGAAGGGCTTTATAGTCCGGCTATGGCCTGGGGACGCCCTTCCGAACAGCTACTTCGGCCTGGTGAGGCGGCTTGTGGATGCCTGCCCATGGCTGGAGGTCGAGAAGCGGTCCGTCTGCATCGAAGGTGCACACCGGGCTTTCGCCCATGTGAAGGTGCAGTGGGCCAAGCTAGACGCCGTGAGGCTGATCAAGGAAGGACCGCCACAGGGCAAAGAGCATCGCACCCCCGAATTTTATTATGACGGTGTCGTGAAGGGTGCCCGTCTTGTGGCGGACGAATGCTCAAAGGATGTAATATTTGAGTAAACTTGCTCGTGTGATCCTGTATGATGAAAACTTGTTTCATATGCGCTATGCAATGCTTGTGTGAATTTAAAATATTACCTTCTGTTTGGCCGTTTATCCAATCTGAAAGATGGCTAGCCCTCGGCTTCTGCCCCCATGCCGCGAGTGCTAGGGTGTTCGGGGTAAACCTGAGCACTCTTGTTCCCATGTTTGGGTCCTTCGAGGGAGGAGCTTAGCACAACGAACAAGGCAACCGGACTAATAATGCTTTATCACTCTCACTTAGCCATAGAATTCTATAATTTTAAATTTCGGTGAAGCCCCTGGTATTCGGAAGGCCGAATTCGGGGCACGATACACACCTTTAAGCCGGACAGGGCCGGCCCCTCGCCCTAAGCGGCATAAGTCTTTAGGGACTTGAAAACCTCGCCGAACAGCGACCAGTCTCTCGCCTCATCATGACAGTCAGTTTTAGCTTTCTCTACCGAGGTGCTAAGCCTGACAGAACCGGGGCACAATCGCAGTAGTTCTCCTAGCGCTACCTTAGCCGATAGAGCGGAACGTAAGGTACCAAAACATAGGAGCCGGGCAAACCCAACATTTTACCAAAGACATGATTCGGAGCTAATGCATATAATGCTATAAGTTCGGGGTGCCGCACTTGTGAAAGTGTTCGGACTTTTCACACCATATTGTGGGGTACGTAAGTCCCTGGTGTATTGGCCGTACCAAAGTGTACGGTTGCAAGGCGTCGTTAATGAACATATATATATATATATATATATATATATATATATATATATATAACAAGAATGCAATAATAGTCGTAATGTTATGCATTTTTTATTCAAAAAGGTGCGTTAAAGCAAAATGATACAGATGATGCCATTAGCAAAGAGTAGGACTATGTCCCTTCCAAGGGCAAGCTGAGGAATAGTATTAAATCAAATATTTCGCTCGATATTGTAATCCACCTGGGAATTCCATGGTGTGACGTAGTTGTCTGCCTCCTTGGTTGCTGCATCGTGTGTACGGCAATAGTGCTGCCGGACAGGGTTTCCTGAGATTAAGGTCCTGAAAAAGAGAAAAATAACCAAACGGGAAGCCCCTAGTGTGGTTTAAGCCGCGTCTTGGGGCGTGCCGCAGTGTGCCCCCTCCCCACCGGTGCCCATGGTATTTTTAATGCGTAATTATGTACGCGTGGCATGAGTTTTGCTGTTTGGCTGAGACTGGGGTTGGGGCCGCATTGCTACGCGAGCTCAGATCGCACCAGGCGGTCGAGTTGTCAATTGCTCTGAGCGCGCTTGAAGGTGTCCGAGTCTTGGAACGCCGAACTGGTGGATTGCCTTGAGAGGCTGTTTTGCGCTTCTGCTGCGAGGGCCGCAGTGTGCTCCTCTGTTCGGAGAGAGCGCTCTGTGTTTCCATTGATTGTAATAACCCCGCATGGTCCTGGCATCTTGAGCTTGAGGTATGCATAATGCGGTACCGCATTGAATCTTGCAAATGTGGTTCTCCCGAGCAGTGCATGATAACCACTGCGGAACGGGACTATATTGAAGATTAACACTTCACTTCAGAAGTTATCCGGGGAACCGAAGACCACTTCCAGTGTAATTGAGCCTGTGCAATGGGCCTCTACGCCTGGAATGATGCCCTTAAAGGTTGTTTTTGTGGGTTTGATCCTTGAGGGGTCTATACCCATTTTGCGCACTGTGTCCTGATAAAGCAGGTTCAGGCTGCTGTCGCCATCCATAAGGACTCGAGTGAGGTGAAATCCGTCAATGATTGGGTCCAGAACCAGTGCGGCGAATCCGCCATGACGGATACTAGTGGGATGGTCCCTGCAATCAAAAGTGATAGGATAGGAGGACCATGGGTTGAACTTTGGGGCGACTGGCTCCAACGCATATACTTCCCTGAGCGCACACTTCCGCTCCCTCTTGGGAATGTGGGTTGCGTATATCATGTTCACCGTCCGCACTTGTGGGGGAAACCTCTTCTGTCCTCCGGTGTGTGGCTGCCAGGGCTCCTCCTCATCATTGCTATGTGGCCCCTTGTCTTTGTTTTCGGCAATTAACTTGCCGGCCTGCTTGAACACCCAACAATCCCTATTGGTGTGATTGGCTGGCTTTTCTGGGGTGCCGTGTATTTGACACGAGCGATCGAGTATACGGTCCAAGCTGGACAGACCCGGCGTACTTTGTTTGAATGGCTTTTTCCGCTGACCGAGTTTAGAGCCTTTGAATCCGGCATTGACTGCCGTATCCTCGGTATTATCGCTGTTAATGCGGTGCTTATGTTTGTTGCGACGTGACCTGCTATTGCCGTCCTTGGTATCTAAAGTACCATGGTTCTTTGATATGTTATTACTGCGAGCCGGCCAACTGTCTTCTCCCGCACAAAAGCGGGTCATGAGTGTCGTGAGGGCTGCCATAGATTTTGGCTTTTCCTGACCGAGGTGCCGGGTTAGCCATTCGTCGCGGATGTTGTGTTTGAAAGCCGCTAGGGCCTCTGCATCTGGACAGTCGACGATTTGATTTTTCTTTGTTAGGAACCGAGTCCAGAATTGCCTGGCTGATTCTTCTGGCTGCTGAATTATGTGGCTTAAGTCATCGGCATCTGGTGGCCGCACATAAGTGCCCTGAAAGTTGTCGAGGAATGCGGCTTCCAGATCTTCCCAACAGCTGATGAACTCTGCTAGCAAGCTGTTAAGCTAATGCCGCGCTAGTCCCTTGAGCTTTAGTGGGAGGTATTTGATGGCGTGTAAGTCATCACCGCGGGCCATTTGGATGTGGAGGAGGAAATCCTCGATCCATACTGCGGGATCTGTTCTGCCATCGTATGATTCAATATTTACAGGTTTGAAACCTTCTGGGATTTGATGATCCATAACTTCATTTGTGAAGCATAGGGGGTGTGCGGCGCCTCTGTATTGGGCTATATCGCGACGTAGCTCGAATGGGTCTTGCCCGCTGTGTTCAGCCCGGCCCGATTTACTTTTACTGTATCCAGCGTGACGTTTATCATCTCGCATAGTGGCGTGCCCCCGTGATCCGTAGATCGATCTTGCATGCTTTTCTTTGTCCTCCAATATGTCTCGCAGGTCTGGCGTATCTCCCCACACCTTTTTATTTGAATGGCGTCGGGGTCCAGGCTGAGTTTTTGGCTGGAATGCCTCTCTATCGCGGCCACGAGGTGGCCGATCAGCCGCATCATACGCTTCTTCCTCTAGTCGGGCTAGCAACCTGCACTTTGGGTAACTCTTGGAGGGGCGCTCGAGTTTATATTCCTCGGCCACGAGGACTTCAGTCCATATGTCAGCTAGCAGATCCTGATCAGCTTGAAGCTGCTGCTGCTTTTTCTTAAGGCTATTTGCCGTGGCTATAAGCCGGCGTTTGAAGTGCTCTTGATCCTCTGGCACAACGAATTCGTCGTCGCCGAGGCTTGCCTTGTCTTCGGGGGGGGGGCATGTAATTATCATCCTCCTCTTCTCCATCTGCCGCTCTCTCAGGAGGGCTGGCACCTCCATCCTCCTGCTCTAAATCTTGCTGTAGGGGATTGTTGTTGTCTTCGGCACTATCTGGAGTATTATTATCTCCTGTGCCGGTATCACCACTTTTGCTTTGGCGGGACTTAGAGCGGCGTCACTGACGCCGGCGCTTGGGTTGCTTCTTGGAGGGGTCATCCTCCGCTATCTCGTCGCCATTGCCTTCTTTGGGTGTATCCACCATGTATATATCGTATGATGAGGTGGCTGTCCAGTGCCTTGTGGGCGGTGGTTCCTCTTCGCCTCCCGCATCGTCGTCCATACCGTCAATGTCTTCGGAGTCGAAGTCGAGCATGTCGGTTAAGTCATCGACAGTGGCTACTAAGTGGGTGGTGGGTGGGCCGCGAATTTCTTCGTCGTCCGCATCCCAGTCCTGCCGGACATAGTTCGGCCAGGATCCTCCTGACAAGGAGAGAGACCTTAATGAGTTCAGTATGTCGCCGAAGGGCGAGTGCTGAAAAATATCCGCGGAGGTAAACTCCATGATTGGCACCCAATCAGATTCCATAGGAACGGGCGCAGGTGGTTCGGAGTCCGTGGCCGGAGAAGGATCCGTCAGTTTAACAACACGGCTCTCGTGCAAGGTAAGGTCGATGTTCGGCTCGATCGCCGCTAAGGGTAAGGCTTCCGCGGCGGGGTCCATCCACCCGTCTGCGGAAGGCACAACTGGCTCCGAATTGAGGGTCAGAGCGTCTGCCTGTGCGATCTCTTGAACACCATCCAATGGTAGAGCTAAATCATACTCATCGTGACCGCGTGGCGCACAAGGCAGAGGCTCGAATCCGTCGAAGATCAAGTCTTCGCGGATACCAGCCGTGTAGTTTAAGCTTCCAAACCTGACCTGGTGGCCAGGGGCGTAACTTTCAATCTGCTCCAGATGGCCAAGCAAATTGGCCTGCAGTGCAAAGCCGCCGAACACGAAGATCTGTCTGGGGAGAAAAGTCTCACCCTAGACTGCATCACCATCGATGATAGTAGGAGCCATCAAGCCTAACGGCGATGACACAGAGGAACTCTCAATGAAAGCACCAATGTCGGTGTCAAAACCAGCGGATCTCAGTGTAGCGACCAGACCTCAAACAGTCTGGTCTCTGTGCTCCGGTGTCATCCCTGGATCAGTAATGCTGACACCACACAATACTCGGAGGATTTATAACAGAGTAGCAATCACACACTTATTACATCGAGTGTCTGGATAGAGAACTTATTACAATAAATATGGCTTAAGGCCATCTAATAACGATAACAGCGGAAGGCTTGGAAGATAAGTGAGTCCATCAACTCCAACGGCATCACTGAGTATAGAACCACGACCTAAAACTCCTTAATCGCCGTCTGAAAAGTCTATAACATTAACGTTGCAGCCCGAAACAGGTCAGCACATGGAATATGTTGGCAAGGTAACACATAGAGAGTAATGGAAGGAAACAGCTATACTATATGCATATTTGGCTGGTGGAAAGCTCTATGGTTACAGTTTTGCGTAAAGCCAATTTTTCCCTACTTCAAAGGAATAAATTTATTTAACTATCATGGTAGTTATTAAACATTGAGAATGGTTGACAGCATTCTCAATCCCAATTAAGCATCATCATTAACAAAGCCCAACAAAATTAATTTAGGGTAGCATGTTGAGATTCACATGGTAATCCAGGTACTAGATACTCAAGTTGTCCATAACCGGGGACACGGCTAACCATGATTAGTTTATTACACTCTGTAGAGGTTTGCGCACTTTTCCCCACAAGACTCGATAGCCTCCGTTTGGTTTCTCGCACTACATGGTGTTTGAGAAGACGGATGACCGAGACATAGTCTTTCAGAAGCGCTAGCACCTTACGATCGGGTAGACCGTACCACCTACATCCCCTACATCTACTAGTCTACCACTGTAAGAGCTCGCACGACTTAGTCAACTATGCTAGAGACCATAATAGCTTGTGGCTGCACACGGAAGTTTCTCGTATGAATAGTCTCATGATCCCTTTGAGCCTGGGTGGCGGTCCAAAAGAAAACAGGCAAGTCCTGGAATACCCAGGTGCCTCAAACCACCCAGATGTGTGTTTAAGTTGCCACCTTAGATAAACCATTAATTAACAAACTCACACCTATAATGGATATCACTCACCCAATTCACGTCTACTAGCATAGCATGGCATAATATGCAAACGCAGAAGTAACTCCCAAAGGTTTGATAATAAACAGGTAATAGGTACTACCTCAACTACTTCTCATCCCACAATTTAATTAGATCCTAATCATGCAATGTGTGAGGGTGATCTAATGCAATAAAACTGGGTAGTAGGAAAGGTATGATCAAAGTGTTACTTGCCTTGCTGATGATCCGGGAAACCTAGCGATTCGAAGTAACAGGCGGCGCACTCTGCGTATTCTATCGCAGACAAACAAACAAGAATACAATAAGTACTCATCTAATGCAAAGGTAAAAGTCAAATAAGAGATCTAACCAGAAGGTTCAACTTAAGAACTCCGGTTTGCAAAAAGAATCAAATCGAACGAAGCAACGGAAGTCAAACGGCGAAAGAAAACAACTTCGTTCTACTAATCAGGATCTAAGGCAATTTTTACAGTAGCAAAAACTTGTTTAAGTTGGTTAAATGGATAAAGGGTTTCGAGACGAAACTCCAGGTGCTTAAATCGCCTGATTCCGATAAACGAGCGAAAAGTTATACTAAAAAGAAAATCGGATCAGGAATCACGATCAGAAAAATCGCGGATTTAATCCGAGAAAAAGAAAAACGACGAACGTTCGTTAGAGCGAACGAATGGATGAACGCTCGCTAATTAAATAAATCAGAAAACCAATCTATTTAAAAAAACCGAATCTAAAAAAACCGACAGAAAAACCAGACGGTTTTTCGAAGAAAACGAAAAAAATATAACCGACATGGATTTCGAGGCGCGGCGAACCTCGGGCGGCGTGCGGCGGGGCGGCGGCGGCGCGGCGGGGCGACGCTGGGGCTGGGGCGGCTTAGGGTTTCGGCTGGGCCTCCTCCCCCGGCTTATATAGCCTAGTCGGGCCGGAGTCCGGGTCGGACACAGCCCGTTAGGTCGGTTCGTTTTTTATATAAATAATTACGCTCGGAAGAAAAATAAAAAGAAATACTAAACGGACTCCAAAAATCCCGAAATAAATTTTCCCGGGCTTCTAAAGTCAAGCCGCACAAGGTGAACATTTATTTGGGGCCTAAATGCAATTTTGAAAAACACACAATTTTCCTAAATTCAAGTAAAATAACGAAAAACTCTGAAATAAAATCTTATTTGATTTTATTATTAAATCCTCAATATTTCTTTATTTTGGGAAAGTCATTTTATTCCCTCTCTCATATTTTTGTAATAGAAATAATTGATGATAAAATAAATAAAATCAAATGATCCTATTCTCAAAATTTGAGAAAACTCAAATATGAAAGTAACGAAATCCCCAACTCTCTCCGTGGGTCCTTGAGTTGTGTAGAATTTCTAGGATCAACACCAAAAGCAAAATAAAATATGATATGCATTTATGATCTAATGTATAACATTCCAAATTGAAAATTTGGGATGTTACAAACCTACCCCCTTAAGATGAATCTCGCCCTCGAGATTCGGGTTGGCTAGAAAATAGGTGAGGGTGGTCCTTGAGAAAATCTTCCTCTCGTTCCCAGGTGGCTTCGTCCTCCGTGTGGTGGCTCCACTGAACTTTGCAAAACTTGATAACCTTACTGCGAGTGACTCGGCTGGCAAACTCGAGAATGTTAATTGGTTTCTCCTCGTAGGTCAAACCGTTATCCAATTGAATTGTTTCCAATGACACTGTGTCTCTCAAAGGTATGTCAGCCATCTCCGCGTGGCATTTCTTCATCTAGGAAACGTGGAACACATCATGAACTCCTGACAATCCTTCGGGCAATTCCAACTTGTAGGCCACTTCTCCCATACGCTCCAAAACTCGATATGGTCCTACAAATCGTGGCGCTAACTTTCCTTTAACTCCAAAACGCTTTGTTCCTCGAAGTGGAGATACTCGAAGATAACCTCTATCTCCAACTTCGTATGCTGTCTCCTTGCATTTTGAATCTGCATAGCTCTTCTGTCTGGACTGAGCTACCTTGAGCCTATCACGAATCAACTTCACCTTCTGTTCAGACTCTTTAATCAAGTCAGGTCCAAACAACTGGCGGTCTCCAACTTCGTCCCACGACAACGGTGTCCTGCACCTCCTTCCGTACAAGGCTTCGAAAGGGGCCATCTTCAAATTGGTTTGGTAACTATTGTTGTAAGAGAACTCTGCATATGGCAAATTGTCGTACCAACTAGATCCATAATCTAACGCACAAGCTCTCAACATATCCTCCAAAATCTGATTGACTCTCTCGGTCTGTCCATCTGTCTGTGGATGAAAAGCTGTACTGAATTCCAGAACTTTGAGGTAAACTGGGTTCCTCTATCTGATACGATACTCCTCGGAACTCCATGCAGACATACGATCCTGGTCATGTATATCTTTGCCAGCTTAGCACTGGTGTAAGTGGTCTTTATTGGGATGAAATGAGCTACCTTCGTCAATCGATCAAATACAACCCAAATTGAGTCATAGCCTGAACGAGTCCTGGGTAATCCCATGATAAAATCCATGCCTAACTTATCCCACTTCCATTCGGGTATCGGCAATGGTTGTAACAATCCTGCTGGCTTCTGATGCTCTGCCTTTACTCTCTGACACACAACACAGACTGCTATATACTCTGCAATATCCTTCTTCATTTCGGTCCACTAGAAAATGTCTTTCAAATCCAAATACATTTTGGTATTTCCTGGGTGAATCGAATATGGTGAATCGTGTGCCTCTTGCAGAATCAACTTTCTAATCTCCGGGTCATTGGGCACATAAACACGGTCTTCAAACCATAGGGTGTCATGCTCATCCTCACGAAATCCTTTAGCTTTTCCTTTGCTCAGTTTCTCCTTAATAGAGGCAATCTCCTTGTCAGTCTTCTGAGTTTTCTGATTCTATCCATCAAAGTAGACTGAATCTCCAATGCTGCTACATAGCCTCTCAGAACTATTTACAAACATAGTTCACGAAGATTTTCTGCTAACTCCCTTGGTATTTCGCCCGTCATTAATGTATTGACGTGGCTCTTACGGCTTAATGCGTCAGCTACTACATTAGCCTTTCCGTGATGGTAATGCAATCTCATATCATAATCCTTGATGAGCTGCAACCATCTCCTTTGTCTGAGGTTTAACTCCTTCTGTGTGAAGATGCATTTCAAACTCTTATGATCCGTGTACACCTCACAATGATTTCCAATCAGAAAATGTCTCCATGTTTTCAATGCATGCACTACGGCTGCTAACTCCAAATCATGCGTAGCATAATTCAACTCATGAGGCTTCAGTTGTCTTGAGGCATATGAAACAACTCTCCCATCCTGCATAAGCACTGCTCCAAGTCCTCGACGTGAAGCGTCGCAATACACCTCATAATCCTTGGTCTGGTCTGGCAAAATCAACACTGGTGAGGTAACCAAACGTTTCTTCAACTCCTGGAAACTAGCCTCACATTCCTCAGTCCATTTGAACTTGGTATCTTTCTTTAATAACTCCGTCATAGGCTTCGCAATCTTTGAGAAATTCTCAATAAATCTCCGGTAGTATCCTGCGAGTCCAAGAAAACTCCGGATCTCTCCCACGGTGGTTGGTGCTTCCCACTTGGTCATGGTATCTACTTTGGTAGGATCTACTGCTATACCTTCTCCAGATATAACGTGTCCGAGGAATCCTACTTCCTTCAACCAAAACTCACATTTGCTGAACTTGGCATATAACTGATGTTCTTTGAGCTTACCAAGTACCAAACACAAATTCTCCTTATGCTCCTCTTCATTCTTCGAGTAGACCAGGATATCATCAATGAACACTATGACGAACTTATCCAAGAACTCCATAAACACTTTGTTCATCATGTTCATAAAATATGCAGGTGCGTTAGTCAGACCAAATGACATAACGGTATACTCGTACAGCCCATACCTGGTGGTAAAAGCTGTCTTAGGAATATCCTATTCTCGAATCTTCAACTGGTGGTATCCTGATCGCAGATCGATCTTGGAAAATACCTTAGCTCCTTGCAATCGATCAAACAGATCATTGATCATTAGTAGTGGGTACTTGTTCTTGATCGTTACTTCATTCAATCCTCGATAATCGACAACCATCCTTAACGATCCATCCTTCTTCTCCACTAGAAGTACTGGCGATCCCCAAGGCAAAGAACTTGGGTGAATATAACCCTTATCCAGTAACTCCTTAATCTGCTTCTTAATTTCCACCAAATCCTTTGCTGGCATCCTATATGGTCTCTTTGATATTGGCCCTGTGCCTGGCAATAACTCAATCAAAAACTCAATATCTCCATCTGGTGGCATGCCTGGCAACTCTTTTGGAAATACTTCAGGGAAATCCCTTACCACTTGTACTTCCTCCTGCACAACTCCTGTTAAGCAATTTACTTGAGTCCTCTTTGGCACATGTCGGGATACATACTTGATCCTTCTCCCTTCTGGGGTGGTAAGCAAAATTGACTTACTAGCACATTCAATATTCCCTTCATACTTTGACAACCAATCCATGCCTAATATCACATCCAATCCTTGGGATTCCAATACTATTAGGTCTGAGGGAAACACATAGTTACCAATCCTTAATGGTAACCGATCACACCATCGACTAGCCATATATTATGCTCCAGGCGAGGTTACTAAAATGGGTGACCTAAGGGCTTGGGTTGACAGGTTATACTTATCCACAAATCCCCTTGAGATGTATGAATGCGATGCACCAGTATCAAAAAGAACGAGTGCAGTAAATGACTTAACCAAAAACTTACCTATTACTGCATCAGGCTAAGCTTCAACCTCCTTCACGCTAACGTGGTTCACCTGCCCCCTGTTGAAAGGGTTCGGCTTCTTCCCAGAGCTTCCATTGTTATTTCCATTTTGTATTTCAGGACATTCATTTGCATAGTGTCCGGTCTTCGAACACTTAAAGCAAGTTACTTGGCTCAGGTCTTTCTTGGCTCGGGTTGATGGGTTGGTGCGATTCTGGCCATTGCTTCCTCCATTCCCATTACCATTCCTGGTGCCATTGTGATTGTGCGAGCTACCTCCTCCATGGGTATGCTGAAAATGTCCTCCCCGTCTAGGGGTAAAACGTGGCTTCTGCTGAGCTCCTGAATTGTACTTTCCTTGTCGATACTTCCTCTTGCGATTTTCAATTTGCTGCTGCTTCCCTTCAATCATAAGAGCACGGTCTACCAACTCCTGGTAGTTGTTGAAGGTTGCTACCATCAACTGCATGCTCAACCCATCATTCAGTCCTTCCAGAAAGTTCCCCTGCTTAGCTGCATCCGTAGCAACGTCATCTGGGGCATAACCTGCTAACTTACTAAAGTCCTCCACATACTGGCCTACTGTCCGTCCTCCTTGGCGCAAGTTGCGAAACTCACGCTTCTTCATGGCCATAGCTCTTGCTGAAACATGGGCAGTACGAAAGGCCTGCTGAAACTGGTCCCATGTGACAGTGTCGACAGGGAAAGTGGCTGTGAAATTCTCCCACCATGATGCTGCGGGTCCTTCAAGCTGATGTGCGGCAAACTTCACCTTCTCCGCATTCGTTCATCCTGCTGTGGTCAACTCTCTAGCTGTCTTGCGGAGCCAATCATCTGCTACTATCGGCTCGGTGCTACTGGAAAACACCGGCGGATTTAGCCTAAGAAAACGGGCTAAGTGATCAACAGGTGGTGGTGGTGATGGGTTGTTGTTGTTGTTGTTCCCCTGGTTCTGATTCTGGACTAGCAACTGCATCAATGTGTTCTGCTGCTGGATCAACTGGGTGAGCTCTGGTGGAAAGGTAAATCCGGGGTCACGTCTCGGAGGCATCTGAGGGTTTAGAAAAGATGAGAGTTAAGAGTAGAGGGGGTCTAAAGAGAAAACACTACCCATATGCACATGAGGCAAAAGCAAACAATTCACTTCATTCAATCAAACAAGGGCATACATTCGATCTAACTACCGCAAAAGTGCTCGGACTACTGTATTTACATGGTGGATTACTACTACTGATGGGGTGGTCTACTAGAAATATTCTTCGGTTGCAGACTCCATGATATCTGCTCCAGCTTCATCAACATAGTCATCATCGCTATGATCTGGATCCGAATCGGTGTCATCGATGATGATGTAGTCTTCCGGGCGTATCTCCTTGGGTTCTTCGTCTTCATCTACTGGCGTAGGACCTCCCATAAATATCCCGATCTTCATTGTTAGGTCGGCATTTTTGTCCACCAATACTTCAATTTCCTCTTCATAATCTTCACGTGTAGCCTTGAATTCTTCCTCCAGTTCCTTGATTCTTGTCTTAGCCTTCTTCAGATCTATCATGTCGGCACACATCTGGTTCTCCTGTCGTCGAATGTGCTGGTTTAATTCCTGGATAAAAGCTGTAATGGATCTATCCTTCCTGGTGCTGATCATGTCCCAGTGCTCATCTCGACACCCACAAATCTGGTAGATAGTATCCTTGAGATCATTGCGGTAGACTTCTCCAGTACGTCCCATGGCGATGTGAGCTGCCATGCTCTTTCCTAGACTCCAAGTTGGTGCATCAAAAGAAAACTCTATGGGCTCAGTGACTGGCATGAATGTCCTTTCTGGAACTTGAACTTTAATCATCCAGCGCTCTTCTTCAGGTAAAGTGGCGTTGTAGGTTCCGGTGAAGCGGGGTACTCCTATGTTCAGGTATCTAGTGACTTCCTTCAAGTGACTTCCAAAGGGTGTATCTTCATCCGGTTTGTGTGAACTTGTTCCTTGCATCCGCCATCCTAAAAGAGTAGAAAAGATGAGGAGTCAGAGGAGAAGAGAGTGAATAGTGATCTAGGTCTTTAGCTTAGTGGTCATGTCCTACAGTCAGTGTGTGCTCTGATACCATCTCTGCAGCGACCAGACCTCAAACAGTCTGATCTCTGTGCTCCGGTGTCATCCCTGGATCAGTAATGCTGACACCACACAATACTCGGAGGATTTATAACAAAGTAGCAATCACACACTTATTACATCGAGTGTCTCGATAGAGAACTTATTACAATAAATATGGCTTAAGGCCATCTAATAACGATAACAGCGGAAGGCTTGGAAGATAAGTGAGTCCATCAACTCCAACGGCATCACTGAGTATAGAACCATGACCTAAAACTCCTTAATCGTCATCTGAAAAGTCTGCAACATTAACGTTGCAGCCCGAAATGGGTCAGCACATGGAATATGCTGGCAAGGTAACACATAGAGAGCAATGGAATGAAACAGCTATACTATATGCATATTTGGCTGGTGGAAAGCTCTATGGTTACAGTTTTGCGTAAAGCCAATTTTTCCCTACTTCAAAGGAATAAATTTATTTAACTATCATGGTAGTTGTTAAACATTGAGAATGGTTGACAGCATTCTCAATCCCAATTAAGCATCATCATTAACAAAGCCCAACAAAATTAATTTAGGGTAGCATGTTGAGATTCACATGATAATCCAGGTACTAGATACTCAAGTTGTCCATAATCGGGGACACGGCTAACCATGATTAGTTTATTGCACTCTGCAGAGGTTTGTGCACTTTTCCCCACAAGACTCGATCGCCTCCGTTTGGTTTCTCACACTACATGGTGTTTGAGAAGACGGATGACCGAGACATAGTCTTTCAGAAGCGCTAGCACCTTACGATCGGGTAGACCGTACCACCTACATCCCCTACATCTGCTAGTCTACCACTGTAAGAGTTCGCACGAGTTAGTCAACTATGCTAGAGCCCATAATAACTTGTGGCTGCACACGGAAGTTTCTAGCATGAATAGTCTCATGATCCCTTTGAGCCTGGGTGGCGGTCCAAAAGAAAATAGGCAAGTCCTGGAATACCCAGGTGCCTCAAACCACCCAGATGTGTGTTTAAGTTGCCACCTTAGATAAACCATTAATTAACAAACTCACATCTGTCATGGATATCACTCACCCAATCCACGTCTACTAGCATAGCATGGCATAATAAGCAAACGCAGAAGTAACTCCCAAAGGTTTGATAATACACAGGTAATAGGTACTACCTCAACTACTTCCCATCCCACAATTTAATTAGATCCTAATCATGCAATGTGTGAGGGTGATCTAATGCAATAAAACTGGATAGTAGGAAAGGTATGATCAAAGTGTTACTTGCCTTGCTGATGATACGGGAAACCTAGCGATTCGAAGTAACAGGCGGCGCACTCCAGGTATTCTATCACAGACAAACAAACAAGAATACAATAAGTACTCATCTAATGCACAGGTAAAAGTCAAATAAGAGATCTAACCAGAAGGTTCAACTTAAGAACTCCGGTTTGCAAAAAGAATCAAATCGAACGAAGCAACGAAAGTCAAACGACGAAAGAAAACAACTTAGTTCTACTAATCTGAATCTAAGGCAATTTTTACAGTAGCAAAAACTTATTTAAGTTGGTTAAACGGATAAAGGGTTTCGAGACGAAACTCCAGGCACTTGACTCGCCTGATTCCGATAAACGAGCGAAAAGTTATACTGAAACAAAAATCGGATCAGGAATCGCGATCAGAAAAATCGTGGATTTAATCCGAGAAAGAGAAAAACAACGAACGTTCGTTAGAACGAACGAATGAACGAACACTCGCTAATTAAATAAATCGGAAAACCGATCTATTTAAAAAAACCGACTCTAAAAAACCGACGGAAAAACCGGACAGTTTTTCGAAGAAAAGGAAAAAAATATAACCGGCGTGGATTTCGAGGCGCGGTGAACCTCGGGCGGCGTGCGGCAGCGACGACGTCCGGCGGTGGCGGCGGCGGCACGGCGGGGCGGCTGCGGCGGAGGGGCGGCGCTGGGGCTGGGGCGGCTTAGGGTTTCAGCTGGGCCTCCTCCCCCGGCTTATATAGCCTAGTCGGGCCGGAGTCCGGGTCGGACACGGCCCGTTAGGTCGGTTCGTTTTTTTATATATATAAATAATTACCCTCGGAAGAAAAATAAAAAGAAATACTAAACGGACTCCAAAAATCCCAAAATAAATTTTCCCGGGCTTCTAAAATCAAGCCACACAAGGTGAACATTTATTTGGGGCCTAAATGCAATTCTGGAAAACGCACATTTTTCCTAAATTCAAATAAAATAACAAAAAACTCTGAAATAAAATCTTATTTGATTTTATTATTAAATCCTCAATATTTCTTTATTTTGGTAAAGTCATTTTATTCCCTCTCTCATATTTTTGTAATAGAAATAATTGATGATAAAATAAATAAAATCAAATGATCCTATTCTCAAAATTTGAGAAAACTCAAATATGAAAGTAACGAAATCCCCAACTCTCTCCGTGGGTCCTTGAGTTGTGTAGAATTTCTAGGATCAACACCAAAAGCAAAATAAAATATGATATGCATTTATGATCTAATGTATAACATTCCAAATTGAAAATTTGGGATGTTACACTCGGGTAGGGGGTCCCGAATTGTGCGTCTAAGGCGGATGGTAACAGGAGGCAGGGGACACAATGTTTTACCCAGTTTCGGGCCCTCTTGATGGAGGTAAAACCCTACGTCCTGCTTGATCAATATTGATGATATGGGTAGTACAAGAGTAGATCTACCACGAGATCAGAGAGGCTAAACCCTAGAAGCTAGCCTATGGTATGATTGTATGTTGTAGTTGTTGTTGTCCTACGGACTAAAACCCTCCAATTTACATAGACACCGGAGAGGGTTAGGGTTACACAAGGTCGGTTACAAAGGAGGAGATATCCATATCCGTATTGCCTAGCTTGCCTTCCACGCCAAGTAGAGTCCCATCCGGACACGAGATGAAGTCTTCAATCTTGTATCTTCATAGTCCAACAGTCCGGCCAAAGGATATAACCCGACTGTCCGGAGACCCCCTAATCCAGGACTCCCTCACCGATGAAGGACTTGCCTCACTAGGGTAGACCTTCACGAAGTAGGCGATCTCCTTGCCCGTACAAACCTCTTGGTTCAACTCCACAATCTTGACGGAGGCTCCCAAGTGACACCTAACCAATCTAGGAGACACCACTCTCCAAAAGGTAATATATGGTGTGTTGATGATGAACTCCTTGCTCTTGTACTTCAAATGATAGTCTCCCCAATACGCAACTCTCTCTCACAGATTTGGATTTCGTGGAAAGATGATTTGAGTGGAAAGCAACTTGGGGAAGGCTAGAGATCAAGATTCTTGTGGTTGGAATGGAATATCTTGGTCTCAACACATGAGTAGGTGGTTCTCTCTCAAAAAATGAATGCTGGAAGTGTAGGCACGTTTTGAGGGCTCTCTCTACAAATGGAGAGTGGGTGGAGGGGTATTTATAGCCTCCACACAAAACCTAACCATTACATACAATTTACCAAACTCGGTGGAACCGAATCAGAAAACTCGGTCAAACCGATTTAGTTCAAAATGTGAACGTTAGGATTTTCGGTGGGACCGACATGTCAACTCGGTAGGACCGATTTCATTAGGGTTAGGGCATAATGTAATCTCGATGAGACCGATCACATAAACTCGGTCGGACCGATTTCTCTAATAGGCAAACAGAGAGTTGGTGAGGCAAACTCGGTGGGACCTAATAGCTCATTTCGGTGAGACCGAAATGTTATGAAAAGGAAACAGAGAGTTTGCATTGCGAACTCGGTGGGACTGATCGCTCATCTCGGTTGGACCGAAACGTTAAGAAGGGAAATAGAGAGTTTGCAATCCCATCCCGGTGAGACCGAGATCCCTATCGGTGAGACCAAAGTGACTAGGTTTTCTGGCAGTGGCTATGTCAAATGAACTCGGTGGCGCCGGATAGATAATTTCGGTGGGGCCGAGTTTGACTTTTGGTTTGGGACATATGTGGATATGAGGTGGTTGAGGGCTTTTGGAGCATATCACTAAGAATTTTTAGAAAGCAATCCATTAAGCGACACCTCATCCCCTTTTAATAGTATTGGCTTTTCCTATGGACTCAATGTGATCTTGGATCACTAAAGTGAAAATGTAGAGTCTTGATCTTGAGCCAATATGTGTCCTTCGCATTTTTAGGGGTCCACATTCCTAATCCATGCCATGCCAATCATTGAACTTTCTGAAATGATCATCTTGAAATAGCATTAGTTCAATGAGCTATATGTTGTTAGTAATTACCAAAACCACCCAGAGATAGTTGCACTTTCAATCTCCCCCTTTTTGGTAATTGATGACAACATATAGATCAAAGCTTCGACAAATGATAACAAGATTTAAATGACATCGTTGCTTTGAGAAGTATGTGATAAGCAAGAGCTCCCCCTAAACTTGTGCATTATTTGAAATTTGCATTTGAATGCAAATGCACAATCGATTAGGATCATGGGTTACTCTTCCATGTCACATACATCTTGGTGGAGCGCTCAAAATGATAGGAATTAAAACATGCACTCATCACCAAGAAAAGTGAATGATCATATATGGGATATAATAGATAATATCATCCAACCAAGCACTAAAGTAGGTATGATCAAACACATGATCATACAAGTATCTCACACATAGACATAAAGAGTATTAAACAAGCACACGCAAAAGTATCAATCAAATAGCAAGAGAGACAACGAAGAAAAACACTGTCTCTCGAAGCCTATGATCTATACATTTCTCTCCCTTTGGCAACAAGTTACCAAAAAGTTTGAAAATGCATAGTGCTATGCGTCTCTCTAGGCTTGGTCTTTGGGAGGTGGTGTTGAGAGGACTCCAAGGATAAAGGCATCAGTGGATGTTGTTGGAGCTGGTGGAGTGGCAACTGGAGGTGGCACTGAAGTTGTTGCTGTTGGTGCTGAAGTAGTTGCTCTAGTGTCACCCACAGGCACTGCAGCAGACCTCTGACCTCTAGGCACTCTCTGAAAAGCATATGTGGTAGGCTTCCCTTTCCTCTCCTCTGCTTCCTCCTGGAGCTACTCAACAGCTATCTGCATCTCAGTTACTTTAAGATCAAGATCATAAAATTTGGTCTCTATGATCCTCTCCAAGCTCTCCTGATTCTTGTTCAGGGTGGCCAAGCCCTTCTAAATCCTAAAAGTTGCTTGAATTAGATATGCAAGTTGATCTTGTTTTGACTTTAGGAACACTTGAGATGCCTCCTCAACACTTGGCATCTTTGTAGCCTTCTCAGCCTTTGCCTTCTCTCTCTTTTCTTGTTCTTACACATATGTAGGATCATCCTCATTCATCACAACAGTGCTGTCCTCAAATTCTGGTCTCAAAGGTAAATGCTCCTTATCCAACAAATAAGTGCTTGTGCCCATCTTGGAGTTGATGAGCACCTGAATATGTGGAGCATACCCACAAGAACTCTTCTAATTTGCAGTTGTCCTTTTGATTTTTTCAACAATCAGGCTCGTGACCTTGAATTTCTGAGGCACATCAAATATCTGCAGCAAGTTGATTGAATGGCCTCTGGTCATCTTGTGATCTCCAGATTTGGACAACAATGTATGCCACAATATAGTGTTGATTGTAGCTAGACCAAACAACAAGTAATGTACATATCCAAGATTATGTGTTTCCAAAGCTTTGTCTGGGATCTCTTTGTACATGTTGGCCATTCATACGACTCCAACGTATCTATAATTTTTGATTGCTCCATGCTATATTATCTACTGTTTTGGACATTATTGGGCTTTATTATCCACTTTTATATTATTTTTGGGAATAACCTATTAACCGGAGGCCCAGCCCAGAATTGCTGTTTTTTTGCCTATTTCAGGGTTTCGAAGAAAAGGAATATCAAACGGAGTCCAAACGGAATGAAACCTTCGGGAACGTGATTTTCTCACCGAACATGATCTAGGAGACTTGGACCCTACGTCAAGAAATAAAAGAGGAGGCCACAAGGCAGGGGGCGCGCCTACCCCCCAGGCGCGCCCTCCACCCTCGTGGGCCCCCTGTTGCTCCACCGATGTACTCCTTCCTCCTATATATACCTATGTACCCCCAAACGATCAGATACGGAGCCAAAACCCAAATTCCACCGCCGTAACTTTCTGTATCCACGAGATCCCATCTTGGGGCCTGTTCCAGAGCTCCGCCGGAGGGGGCATCCATCACGGAGGGCTTCTACATTAACATCATAGCCCCTCCGATGAAGTGTGAGTAGTTTACCTCAGACCTTCGGGTCCATAGTTATTAGCTATATGGCTTCTTCTCTCTTTTTGGATCTCAATACAATGTTCTCCCCTCTCTTGTGGAGATCTGTTCGATGTAATCTTCTTTTTTGCGGTGTGTTTGTTGAGATCGATGAATTGTGGGTTTATGATCAAGATTATCTATGAACAATATTTGAATCTTCTCTGAATTCTTTTATGTATGATTGGTTATCTTTGCAAGTCTCTTCGAATTATCAGTTTGGTTTGGCCTACTAGATTGATCTTTCTTGCAATGGGAGAAGTGCTTAGCTATGGGTTCAATCTTGCGGTGTCCTTTCCCAGTGACAGTAGGGGCAGCAAGGCACGTATTGTATTGTTGCCATCGAGGATAACAAGATGGGGTTTTATCATATTGCATGAATTTATCCCTCTACATCATGTTATCTTGCTTAAGGCGTTACTCTGTTTTCCTGAACTTAATACTCTAGATGCATGCTAGATAGCGGTCGATGAGTGGAGTAATAGTAGTAGATGCAGGCAGGAGTCGGTCTACTTGTCTCGAACGTGATGCCTATATACATGATCATACCTAGATATTCTCATAACTATGCTCAATTCTGTCAATTGCTCAACAGTAATTCGTTCACCCAATGTAAAATACTTATGCTCTTGAGAGAAGCCACTAGTGAAACCTATGGACCCCGGGTCTATCTTCATCATATTAATCTTCCAATACTTAGTAATTTCCTTTACTTTTTTACTTTGCTTTTATTTTACTTTGCATCTTTATCGCAAAAAGACAAAAAATATTATCCAATCATATCTATCAGATCTCACTCTCGTAAGTGACCATGAAGGGATTGACAACCCCTTATCACGTTGGTTGCGAGGAGTTATTTGCTTTATGCAGGTATGAGGGAGTCACGCGTAGCCTCCTACTGGATTGATACCTTGGTTCTCAAAAACTGAGGGAAATACTTACGCTACTTTGCTGCATCATCCTTTCCTCTTCAAGGAAATCCAACGCAGTGCTCAAGAGGTAGCAAGAAGATTTCTGGCGCCGTTGCCGGGGAGTCTACGCAAAAGTTAACATACCAAGTACCCATCACAACCCTTATCTCCTGCATTACATTATTTGTCATTTGCCTCTCGTTTTCCTCTCCCCCACTTCACCCTTGCCGTTTTATTCGCCCTCTCTCTCTCTATCCTCCCTCTCTTTCTCTATTTGCTTCTTTTTGCCCGCTTGCTTTTTGTTTGCTTGTGTGTTGGATTGCCTGCTTGTAACAATGGCTCAAGATAACACTAAATTGTGTGACTTTACCAATACCAACAACAATGATTTTATTAGCACTCCGATTGCTCCTCTTACCGATGCTGAATCTTGTGAAATTAATGCCGCTTTGCTGAATCTTGTCATGAAAGATCCGTTTTCCGGCCTTCCTAGTGAAGATGCTGCTACCCGTCTAAATAGCTTCGTTGATTTGTGTGATATGCAAAAGAAGAAAGATGTGGACAATGATATTGTTAAGTTGAAACTATTTCCTTTTTCGCTTAGAGATCGTGCTAAAGCTTGGTTTTCGTCTTTGCCTAAAAATAGTATTGATTCTTGGAACAAGTGCAAAGTTGCTTTTATCTCTAAGTATTTTCCTCCCGCTAAGATCACCCCCTTAGAAACTATATTATGAATTTTAAGCAACTTGACCATGAACATGTTGCACAAGCTTGGGAGAGGATGAAATTAATGATACGTAATTGCCCTACTCATGGTTTGAATTTGTGGATGATTATACAAAATTTTTATGCCGGATTGAATTTTGCTTCTAGAAATCTTTTAGATTCGGCCGCGGGAGGCACTTTTATGGAAATCACTTTAGGAGAAGCTACTAAACTCCTAGATAATATTATGGTTAATTATTCTCAATGGCATACTAAAAGATCTACTAATAAAAAGGTGCATGCGATAGAAGAAATTAATGTTTTGAGTAGAAAGATGGATGAACTTATGAAATTATTTGCTAGTAAGAGTGTTTCTTCTGATCCTAATGATATGCCCTTGTCTACTTTGATTGAGAATAATAATGAATCTATGGATGTGAATTTTGTTGGTAGGAACAATTTTGGTAACAACGCGTATAGAGGAAATTTTAATCCTAGGCCTTATCCTAGTAATCCCTCTAATAATTATGGTAATTCCTACAACAATTCTTATGGAAATTATAATAAGATGCCCTCTGATTTTGAATCTAATATTAAAGAATTTATTACTTCGCAAAAGAATTTCAATGCTTTGATTGAAGAAAAATTGCTTAAGATTGATGAGTTGGCTAGGAACGTTGATAGAATTTCTCTTGATGTTGATTCTTTGAAACTTAGATCTATTCCTCATAAGCATGATATCAATTAGTCTCTCAAAGCCATGAGAATTTCCATTGATGAGTGCAAAGAAAGAACCGCTAGGATGCGTGCTAAGAAAGATGCCTTTATAAGAGCGTGTTCTTCTAGTTCTTATGAAAATAAAGATGAAGAACTAAAAGTTATTGATGTGTCCCCTATTAAATATTTTTTTGCAATATGAATCTTGATAATGATGGGACTGAATATGATCCACCTTTACCTAGAAGGCGTTCCAAAAGTTTGGATTTTTTAGATCTTGATGCTAAATTTGATGAAAGTGGGACTGAAGAAATTAAAACCCTAGATGTTGCTAAACCCACTATTTTGGATTTCAAGGAATTTAATTATGAAAATTGCTCTTTGATTGATTGTATTTCCTTGTTGCAATCCATGCTAAATTCTCCTCATGCTTATAGTCAAAATAAAGCGTTTACTAAACATATCGTTGATGCCTTGATGCAATCTTATGAAGAAAAACTTGAGTTGGAAGTTTCTATCCCTAGAAAACTTTATGATGAGTGGGAACCAACTATTAAAATTAAGATTAAATATCATGAGTTCTATGCTTTATGTGATTTGGGTGCTAGTGTTTCCACGATTCCAATGACTTTGTGTGATTTGTTAGGTTTCCGTGATTTTGATGATTGCTCTTTAAACTTGCACCTTGCGGATTACACTATTAAGAAACCAATGGGAAGAATAAATGATGTTCTTATTGTCGCAAATAAGAATTATGTGCCCATAGATTTTATTGTTCTTGACATAGATTGCAATCCTTCATGTCCTATTATTCTTGGTTGACCTTTCCTTAGAATGATTGGTGCAATTATTGATATGAAGGAAGGAAATACTAGATTCCAATTTCCGTTAAGGAAAGGCATGGAACACTTTCCTAGAAATAAAATTAAATTACCTTATGAATCTATTATGAGAGCCACTTATGGATTGCCTACCAAAGATGGCAATACCTAGATCTATCCTTGCTTTTTATGCCTAGCTAGGGGCGTTAAACGATAGCGCTTGTTGGGAGGCAACCCAATTTTATTTTTATTCCTTGATTTTTGCTCCTGTTTAGTAATAAATAATTTACCTAGCCTCTGTTTTGGTTGTGTTTTTTGTGTTTAATTAGTGTTTGTGCCAAGTAGAACCGTTGGGAAGACTTGGGGAAAGTCTTGATATCTTGCTGTAAAAACAGAAACTTTAGCGCTCACGAGAACTTCTGACATTTTTATTTGGAAAGTGCTATTTAGTTAATTATTTTTCCAGATGATTAATAGATAAATTACTCATGTCTAGCAATTTATTTTAGGATTTTGGGGGTTCCAGATCTTGCGCTAGCTACAGATTACTACAGACTGTTCTGTTTTTGACAGATTCTGTTTTTCATGTGTTGTTTGCTTATTTTGATGAATCTATGGCTAGTAAAATAGTTTATAAACCATAGAGAAGTTGGAATACAGTAGGTTTAACACCAATATAAATAAAGAATGAGTTCACTACAGTACCTTGAAGTGGTCTTTTGTTTTCTTTCGCTAACGGAGCTCACGGGATTTTCTACTTTAAGTTTTGTGTTGTGAAGTTTTCAAGTTTTGGGTAAAGATTTGATGGATTATGGAACAAGGAGTGGAAAGAGCCTAAGCTTGGGGATGCCCATGGCACCCCCAAGTTAATCTAAGGACACCTAAATGCCAAAGCTTGGGGATGCCCCGGAAGGCATCCCCTCTTTCGTCTACTTCTATCGGTAACTTTACTTGGAGCTATATTTTTATTGACCACATGATATGTGTTTCACTTGGAGCATCTTGTATGATTTGAGTCTTTGCTTTTTAGTTTACCACAATCATACTTGCTGTACACACTTTTTGAGAGAGCCATACATGATTTGGAATTTGTTAGAATACTCTATGTGCTTCACTTATATCTTTTGAGTTATATAGTTTTGCTCTAGTACTTCACTTATATCTTTTAGAGCACGTTGGTGGATTTGTTTTATAGAAACTATTGATCTCTCATGCTTCACTTAGATTATTTTGAGAGTCTTAAATAGCATGGTAATTTCCTTAAATAATCCTAATATGCTAGGTATTCAAGATTAGTAAAAAAAATCTTATGAGTGTTTTGAATACTAAGAGAAGTTTGATGCTTGATGATTGTTTTGAGATATGGAGGTAATAATATCAAAGTCGTGCTAGTTGAGTAGTTCTGAATTTGAGAAATACATGTGTTGAAGTTTGCAAGTCCCATAACATGCACGTATGGTAAACGTTATGTAACAAATTTGAAACATGAGGTGTTCTTTGATTGTCCTCCTTATGAGTGGCGGTCGGGGATGAGCGATGGTCTTTTCCTACCAATGTATCCCCCTAGGAGCATGCGCGTAGTGCTTGGTTTTTGATGACCTGTAGATTTTTGCAATAAGTATGTGAGTCCATGGATTATGCGCACTCTCACCCTTCCATCATTGCTAGCCTCTTCGGTACCGTGCATTGCCCTTTCTCACATTGAGAGTTGGTGCAAACTTCGCCGGTGCATCCAAACCCTGTGATATGATATGCTCTTTCACAAATAAACCTCCCTATATCTTCCTCAAAACATCCACCATACCTACCTATTATGGCATTTCCATAGATATATTGCCATGCAACTTTCCACCGTCCCGTTTACCATGACACATTCATCATTGTCATATTGGTTAGCATGATCATGTAGTTGACATAGTATTTGTGGCAAAGCCACCATTCATAATTCTTTCATACATGTCACTCTTGGTTCATTGCATATCCCGGTACACCGCCGGAGGCATTCATATAGAGTCATCTTTTGTTCTAGCATTGAGTTGTAATCATTGAGTTGTAAATAAATAGAAGTGTGATGATAATCATTTTCTAGAGCATTGTCCCAAGTGAGGAATTAAAAAAAGGGAGAGAAAGGCCATAAAAAAGGGAAGGCCCAAAAAAAGAGAGAAAAAGAGAGAAGGGACAATGTTACTATCCTTTGCCACACTTGTGCTTCAAAGTAGCACCATAATCTTCATGATAGAGAGTCTTTTGTTTTGTCACTTTCATATACTAGTGGGAATTTTTCATTATAGAACTTGGCTTGTATATTCCAACAATGGGCCTCCTCAAGTGCCCTAGGTCTTCGTGAGCAGGCAAGTTGGATGCACACCCACTTAGTTTCTTTTGTTGAGCTTTAATACATTTATAGCTCTAGTGCATCTGTTGCATGGCAATCACTACTCCTTGCATTAACATCAATCAATGGGCATCTCCATAGCCCATTGATTAGCCTCGTTGATGTGAGACCTTCTCCTTTTTGTCTTCTCCACATAACCCCCATCATCATATTCTATTCCACCCATAGTGCTATGTCCATGGCTCGAGCTCACATATTGCGTGAAAGTTTATAGGTTTGAGATTACTAAAGTATGAAACAATTGCTTGGCTTGTCATCGGGGTTGTGCATGATGAGAGCATTCTTGTGTGACGAAAATGGAGCATGACTAAACTATATGATTTTGTAGGGATGAACTTTCTTTGGCCATGTTATTTTGAGAAGACATAATTGCTTAGTTAGTATGCTTGAAGTGTTATTATTTTTATGTCAATATGAACTTTTATGTTGAATTTTTCGGATCTGAATATTCATACCACAATTAAGAAGAATTGCATTAAAATTATGCCAAGTAGCACTCCGCATCAAAAATTCTATTTTTATCATTTACCTACTCGAGGACGAGCGAGAATTAAGCTTGGGGATGCTTGATACGTCTCCAACGTATCTATAATTTTTGATTGCTCCATGCTATATTATCTAATGTTTTGGACATTATTGGGCTTTATTATCCACTTTTATATTATTTTTGGGACTAACCTATTAACCGGAGGCCCAGCCCAGAATTGCTGTTTTTTGCCTATTTTAGGGTTTCGAAGAAAAGGAATATCAAACGGAATGAAACATTGGGGAACGTGATTTTCTCACCGAACATGATCCAGGAGACTTGGACCCTATGTCAAGAAATAAAGGAGGAGGCCACGAGGTAGAGGGCGCGCCTACCCCCCCAGGCGCGCCCTCCACCCTCGTGGGCCCCCTGTTGCTCCACCGACGTACTCCTTCCTCCTATATATACCTACGTACCCCCAAACGATCAGATACGGAGCCAAAACCCTAATTCCACCGCTGTAACTTTCTGTATCCACGAGATCCCATCTTGGGGCCTGTTCTGGAGCTCCGCCGGAGGGGGCATCCATCACGGAGGGCTTCTACCACTACAAAAAAGACACATCCGTGACATTTTGGGCTGAACAAATTTTTTTCCTGTCATACATATGACACTTCTATGAAGATAATTGTGACAAAACCCGGTATCATCATAGATGTGGTGGGCTCCTACTTCTATGACAAAAAATCATAACAGAAAATGGGCTTTTCATCCTGGGCGGGCCGGCGACGCAGCTGCATGACATTCTTTGGGCCATCCATGACGGAAAAAACTGTGGTAGAAGCGAGGGGGAGGAAAATTTCGGGGAGTTCCAGGTTACAGTGGGAGGTCGGGGGCCGAGCGATGCTCGTTTTTCTCGTACATGTACGCGCGTGTGTGCGAGGCGTTGACTCTAACTGAACCAAAGCGAGGCGTTGGGCTCTAACTGAACCCGATCGATTGCACTGCAGGCTACGCGTTACTGAACCCGAGCGATCGATCGATGGCTGTTAACTGAACCCGATCGAGCGATTCCTTCACTACTGCTGCTAACTGAAGCCGATCGAT
>NC_041390.1:502575970-502577211 GCF_002162155.2 Triticum dicoccoides | reverse complement strand
AGTGAGCGGTGGCGTTGCCTCTGGATGACTAGGACCTCGTGGTGCGGTGGAGGGCTAGATGAAGAGTAGACGGTGGAGGGGTGCCCGTGGAGGGGTGGTTGAACAGGACCCCGTGGTGTGGAGGGCTGGATGAACAGTAGACGGTGGAGGGGTGGTTGAACAGTAGCCGGTGGAGTAGCGCGCGGTGGAGGCTGGATGAACAGGAGCCCGTGGAGGCTGGAGGAGGTCGATGGTAGCCCGTGGAGGCTGGAGGAGGTCGACGGTGGAGATGAACAGTATCCCGTGGAGTACCATTTTGCGGTACGCCACACCCCTCCCGATGAACATGACCCTCGTTTCGACTGTAGGAGGTCCGTTTCATCCGTTTTGCGGTACGCCACATCCCTCCCGATGAACAGGACCCCCGTTTCGACCGTAGGAGGTCCGTTTCCTCCATTTTGCGGTACGCCACACCCCTCCTGATCAAAAGGACCCCCGTTTCGACCGTAGGAGGTCCGTTTCCTCCGTTCTGCGGTACGCCAGGCCTCGTTTCCATCGCCTGTTCCGTCCAAGCCCTCCCGATGAACACGACCATGCATTCTGTTCCGACCCAGCTAGTTGGCTCCCACGCGTTCCGTTGCCTCCCGATGAACACGATGCATTCCGTTGCCTCCCCATGAACATGATGCATTCCGTTACCTCCCCATGAACACGAGGCATTCCGTTACCTCCCCATGAACACGACGACGACGCTGTTTCTCCATTCCGACCCAGCCAAGTACACGAGCCCTGGCCGTACGTATGCGCGAGTAGGCGTTCGAGACCCCGCCCGTATGTACACATACGTTGCCGTATTTTCTTTCTTGCACCCTGGCCGCTATACGTATGTGTACATGCTACATGCGCGCCTCTACTATGACACGTGCGTGCCTCTACTACGACACGTGCGCGCCTCTACATCGACCAGTATGTACGTACACGTTCGCGACCAGAATGACAACGCTACGTACGCTTCGACTAGGTGGGTCCCGACTGTCAGGCACTTCCTTGCCTGCGAAGATGTAGCTGGTGGGTCCCAGCAGTCAGGGGGGCAAATCGTTTTTTTGCCCGGACGCACTTCCTTGCGTGCGAAGGTGTAGCTGTTGGGTCCCAGCAGTCAGGGCGGCGAATCGGTTTTTTGCCCGGATGCACTTCCTTGCGTGCGAAGGCGTAGCTGGTGGGTCCCAGCAGTCGGGGGGCGAATCGTTTTTTTCCGGACGCAC
>NC_041390.1:502556917-502575674 GCF_002162155.2 Triticum dicoccoides | reverse complement strand
GAAGATGTAGCTGGTGGGTCCCAGCAGTCAGGGGGGCGAATCATTTTTTTTCGGACGCACTTCCTTGCGTGCGAAGATGTAGCTCATGGGTCCCAGCAGTCAGGGGGCGAATCATTTTTTCGTGAAATACGGTGGCCCGTCCGGTGGGTCCCCACTGTCAGGTGGAGGAATAATTATTTTGCGCGTAATAAGGAGGCACTTCCTTGCTGCAGTCGTGGACCCAACTGTCAGCCTCTCCACGTACAGTCCACGTCCGATGGAAACCATTCCTTGACCACGTTGACCACGCCGCGCCGAGAGCACCAGGGTGGTGGACGACGGCGAGGCGTAGGAAGGGGACGACACGGAGCCGGGGAAGACGCGGCAGTGGATGCCCACACGTAGAGGAGTATGAGGGTTCACTCATTCGGCTGCGGTGTGAGGCTGCCGTCACCGCAGAATAACAGGGGGTGTGGGTGCGTAGAGGGATGGCCTGGCTAGCGGTGGGAGTAGTAGGGGGCGGTGAGGCCTCCGCGGCATCACAGCCGGCCACGGTCAGCAGGAGCAGGCGGCACGACCGGCACTACTTTGGGCGGCTGGAGCAAGAAGACCAGAGGTTGAAGAAGCACTACGGCCGTTGGATGGACATCGTACGGTCACTAGAGCTAGAATCGTTCATATATTGACTAAAGTTGACAAAGGCCTCCGTCCCAGTCAACTTAGTAGGCCCACAAGTCAGCCTCCCACCAAGGTGGGTCTCAGGTAGCAGGGGGTATTCATTTTTTGTGCGTAATAAGGAGGCACTTCCGGTGGGTCCGAGCTGACAGGGGGAAACATTTTTTTTCGTGAAATATTGGTGGCCCATCCGGTGGGTCCCTGTTGTCAGGTGGAGGAATAATTATTTTCCGCGTAATAATGAGGCACTTCCTTGCGGCTGCCGTGGACCCAGCTGTCAGCCTCTCCACGTACAGTACTCTTCCGATGGAAGTCGGTCGTTGACCACATTGACCACGCCGCGCCGAGAGCACCACGGCGGTAGATGATGGCGAGGCCTAGGAAGGGGACGACACGGAGCCGGGGAATACGTGGCAGTGGAAGCCCGCGCGGAGAGGAGTACGAGGGTTCACCGGTTCGGCTGCGGTGTGAGGCTGTCGTCGCTGCAGAATAACAGCGGGTGTGGGTGAGTAGAGGGATGCCCTGGCCAGCGGTGGGAGTAGTAGGGGGTGCTGAGGCCTGCGCGGCAGCACAGCCGGCCACAGGAGGCGGGAGTAGGCGGTCCCACCGGCGCTGCTTTGGCGGCTGGAGCAAGAAGATCAGAGATTGAAGAAACACGACGGCTGTTGGATTGACATCCAATGGTAACGTCTGCTAGAATCGTTTGTTGACGAATATAATAACTAAAAAAATCTTGCATATGCGTCAACTAAACAGGCCCACAAGTCAGACCACTCCCTCTTTTTTTAATAATATATATATAGCTCATGGCAACTTCTTATGCAATTTATTGCAGTCATTTTTTTGGTTGGCCAGGCCCAATTTCGCATATTTCTGTGGGTTTCAAACTATTTTTAATACCGAAATGTCAAGCCAGATTTAAAGTACTTTGAAGATATATTTAAATTTGGTTAATGCCGAGTGAAATAGGAATCTGAAAATGTGAAAAAAATTTAGAAATTATAAAGTAATTGCCAATTTGTCATCTGTTTTTATATTTACAACCCATTTCATATTACTTTCAAGATTTGCAGGCGTCTTGAAAGAGTTGCAGCCCATCAGGGCATAGAAAAATAAGTAGGCCTGGATTGGGTATTCTTCAGAAAAAATAAACTAGGCTCATTTTCACAAAGAAAAAATAGCTGGGCTGGTCACATGGTGAACATAAAATATAAGCCTGGGCTAGACGGGCCATAGCCCAGTTCAAACCCTACTCCGTCTCAACAATACCAAACAAAAAAATACTGCTCGAGTAGCTATGTCCTAGGTGTCAGCCGATCTTGTGTTGTTCTCTTGTCTATTGACTATATATGCTCACAATGTCATGGGTCCCAAATGTCAGGAAATCACTAGGAGGAAGAAGCATTTTATTTTTCCATACCCTAACATGGTGGGCCCCTACTGTCATCCTCTCCATGTACTTCTGTCGATTCCTATTGTTTGTTGACCATGTTGACAACGCGAGAGGGCGGCGCCGCGGCGAGCGCACCAAAGCGCGCGGAGGACGTCGGCGTTAACGATTTTGGAGATGGTGGGGCGGCGATGCGTGCGCTGAGGCGTAGCCAGCCGTGGGAGGCAGAAGTAGGCGGCCCCGCCAGCGCTGGTTTGGTTTTGGCGGCTGGAGGAAGACAAGACTGAAGAAACACGACAGACTGTAAAAGTAGCAGGAGTACTTAACAACCTTAACTGAAACCATCAGGGGCACTTAACAACCAAAGCTGAAAGTAGTATGAGTACTTATACAGGTTCAACCGTACAAAGCACGCCTCGAACAGTGCTACTTTGCCTACAGTTAACCAAGGGTGAGGCCGCCAAGCCCCAGGACAAGGCCCAGACACCACCCCGCGCATGCACAACCTTCTGAAAGCGGCTTCATCTCACAACGTGGTCAATAAATAGGATATTCGCTTTAGAGCCATGTAAAAGCATGAACATAATCTTCTGTCCTTTTCTCCAAGATGGATGGGCCTTCATTATTTGAGACCACCCATGAATAAGTATCTTTTCACCTCCAAGGGGAATTGAGTAGGTCGACATAAACATCATGTTGTGACCAAGCGCAAGTCTGACCCGACCATGGCCAGGCATTTGTATAGGAACAATAGAACTCGGCAGTTCCTGTTTCAAGAAGATCACAGCTGTAAAACTGTGTATAAGCAATAGTTTATGAACAACATATATAACAGAAAACAACTCATACCATAAGTTTCTCGACATAGTTGGACCTGTTCAACGAGTGCAGCAGTGGCACACATATCCCACGTGGCCTTCCACCATTGAAACGCCCCACAAGGACCTCGAGACGATCAATAAAGTGTAGGAACTTGTGGATGTCGATCCAGTCAACTTTAGTGCCATTAGTAACAACCGAGTTATTACAGAGTAACAAACGAGCAGACTGCTTAACTCTGAAAAAACCTATACGTGCCACCAATTATAAGAAAATATTAGTTAGAAGTAGCATCTTCGAGAGAGATTCGTTGCTACTTCTAAAGTTAAGTTGTGATTAGTTAGACAGAATAGGTGGATTAAGAAGTAATCGAGGCAACAAGCAAGAACCAGATACAAACTAACATGGATGAACAATTGGAACGACGTTGGGGTGGAAGATCGCAGTGAAGATGAGACCAGGTTCTGCTATTTCCATCAACATTCATGCGCCAACTTTCAGTCCGTAACACTTGAGAAAGTTTATCCAAGTTCGGCCATAAAAAAGCAGCGATCTTCTTGGTTCATGAACCCAACTTGGAACTTATATCCATGGCTTTTCTTCACTGTGACCATTAAACTAGTGTATTCAGTTATGGCAAGGCCGAGCATCTTGAGTACATGTGTTCTGGCGGAGCAAATAATACACTGCAAGAAAAATAATATGAGAACACAACGTGTTCAAAAAAACCCCACCCTCCCGGATAGAGAAGAGGATTCTAGGAACATACTGGGCGTGTTTCAAAATGTTATGTTAGGATGAGAAGGGTCGAGTGTGGCGTCTCGCCGAGGGCGCAGAAACCTGTAGGGTACTCGCACTTTGGGCACTGCAAATGAAACACAGTAGATTCAGTAGGAAGAAAAATGCATCAACGGCGGCGGATGGCATCCTAGGATTACCTGCAACCAAGGGACTTGGATTTACCAGGGATGGATGAAGAATTCGTACCTAGTTCTCCATGAGAAAACCCTATGCAATCGCTGAGAGGGGGTTTTCTCTGAACAAGTAGACGAGGGAGAAGGGGATTCAGGCCCAGTGAAATATTGCCGCTTCATCCGTCCAGCTTACTGCTAAAGCTGGAAGGGGGGTTGTGATTTGACGGCTCATTAGGCATTACTGCGGCGCTACGACCGGGGTGTGTCTACCGTGAATTTGTGCACTCTAATTTGTGCATATGGCACGTGGACCCCGTTGCCGGTTGCCCCACATATCAGCGAAACGAAGTAGAAAGACAGGAGTAGCTAGTTACACATAAATATATTTTTTGACAGAGAGATACTCCCTCTGTAAAGAAATATACAAATCTTTATATCACAGGCTCACCTTGCCGAGAAGTATACTCCCTCTGCAACGCACGGGCATTATGGGGATTCAGCTGAGAATATAATACTCAGATAGGCTCATGGTTCTGGACTTTGGTCCGCATGCCGACCCTGCATGTTTGGTGGCCCATGTGTTCTTCCTTAGTGCTTTTCATATTGCAAGCGGTCGGTACGGCACTGGTTTTAGATGCCGCAAGGCGAATACACAAAATTGAATAAAGCACGACAGCTGTTGGAATGAAATCGAACGACAGTTCCTAACGAGCAATCAGAGTTGCAATTCTATCAACGATATACCATGTGATAAATAATACTATCGTACTACTTATACACACAGGACACTTGTTTCACCATGCCAGATTATTACATCAAAATCTCTAGGAGGATAGATCAGTTCGATAGTTGCGTGCTGCTACTGAAGAATTTCAAAGTTGATTTGGACCAGCTCTCCTTGCCGAGAAAGTTCGATTTTGACATCATCCCCTACTGCAAGATATGATTTAGATTTGAACCTTGACCATCCTTTAGCATCAATCATCATGTGGCCATCCTTTGTACTTACGGTATATTGAGCAGGTTCATTCACACCAAGGCTGCGCATGGTAAGAGAAACTTGGCCGCGGTCACCCGGATTGTTGAACGACTCCCTCGTTGCTCTAGGAATTCTCTGTTTGCAAACAACAAGACATACCCAAACAGTTAGATCAACACAGTGAATCATGTGAAACAACATGGAAAGAAAAAAGAACGAAGCACTTGGGCAGCCAATGCTTACCAAGAAGGTGGACATGTCGGTTTTTGTAAGGACTTTGATATATGAAGTGCGAACTGCATCCCAATCTGTTACCAGTGCAACTGCACGGGTCGGAGCAGATGCAAGTGCAAGTGTTGGTGCAGGTGCCGAAGCCGCTGCTGCTATCGGAGATGGTGCTCCTTATAGAGTTGGTGCAGGTGCTGGTGTCGATGCCCGATCCTCCGGTAGATCAGACTAATCCGCTGACCCGGTCGGTGCCCAATCCTCAGCTGGATCAGACTGAGCTGCTGCCGCTGTCAGTGCTAGAGCAACTGCCGGTGCTCGATCTGTGCGAGACAACGGCGATCGTGTCTGATCTGCTATGATCAGCTTTCTAACTTGACTAGGATCCGTGACCGTGATCCAGTTTTTTTCTTCATTTCTTTTAAACGCGAGAAGGGCTAATTGTGGCGTTTTTGTTAAACCAAACTGCAGTTCATCAGCGGGATTCAGCTTGTACTCAGACAACAGATTGATCCAATTTTTTCCAGTAATATAAGTGATGGAGAGTGCCTTCATTACTGACACGACATAAGAAGTGAAACCTGCAATAATAGCCATCGTAGAGCAAACCAAACGGTTTATTTTGTGATGAATGTCACATGGCATAACCTGCATCGTAAAATTGAAGGAAAATAAAGAAAACATGACATTAAATCAATAAAATTTAGACAGTAAATCAATAAGATTTACTTGATGTGAGACGAGTGAATTCTTACCAGGAAATCACTATGTTAAAGTACAAAACAGAAGATTGATCGTCCAACTACGCGTGGCATGTAGGGGCCCCACCTACTACCACAAGCAGGACATTCCAAAGGTCGTGACAAATCATATGGACCGAGCATCCATGGGACTGGAAATCCTGGTGGGTGCGATAAACCCTGCAATGCATACAAATATGGAGTGTAACCACAATTGATAAACCGTCCTCACAAAAAATATGATCTGGACACTTCAAAATATACAGACTGAATTGAGTGGACAGACATTAACATAGACCGTTCTCAGGACTGACCACACACCAAAAGCGGCAGTACTAATAAACAATACAGGGTCCACAAACACAAATCAAGTACTGAACAATAGTACTTACTACAGACAAGCAAAGTTGCACTAACTAAACTCTGCAGACTATTTCTTGCTGCCGACCTACGGGATGAACCCCGCATAACTGACTAGGCCATGGACTTCGTGTGAGATGTCTACATGCACCATCACCATCTTGTCAACCTTGGAGAACCTAACAGAGTGGTCTTTCCACTCATAAACATGATGATGAAGACAGGCCGCATCGGATTTGTTGGGAAGCTTTACAAGAACCACACCATTCGTAATCGAAGGCACAGCCAGGAAATTGTGGTGGTCAAGTACATCCTCGAGAACACGCCTGACAACAATGCTACAGGAAAACACTAGTTCAGGGCACGTGGCAACAAGGACACAACAGCTGGATAGTTCAGCAGTAGAACTCATCATTAGGTCTTCCAGTTCACACGGCATGACTTTGAGAACTTCATCTCCACCACGGACCTGGTTCTAATTCAAACAGAAACCATATTTTATTACTACCTCCGTTCAGAAATATAAGATGGTTTTCGATACTATACTCCATATATGACTACATATACGCATACAAATGAGTGAACAAAGACACTAGAACATGTCTTCAAAGGCATGAGAGTAGAGGGATTACATGCAATATCCATAACACAAGTGAAACGCCCTCGATGCGGCTATATCTCCTACGTGTCGAAGCACGACTTAGAGGCATAACCGCATTGAAAGCAATGTCGCAAGTAAGGTAATCTTCACCACAACCCATGTAAATAGATAATAGGGGAAAAGGTACATAGTTGGCTTACACTCGCCACGTCACACAAATACATAAATAACATTACTATCATCCAATACACTCATGGTCCGACTACGGCACCAAAATAAAAGATCAACCCCAACAAGCGACATGGTCCCGATCGCCCCAACTGGGCACCACTACTGATCATCAGGGAAAGACACATAGTAACGGCGTGAGTCTTCGTCGAACTCCCACTTGAGCTCAAGCGCATCATCTAGAATGGAGTCATCGGGCCCTGCATCTGGTTTGGAAGTAATTTGTGAGCCACGGGGACTCAGCAATCTCGCATCCTCGCGATCAAGACTATTTAAGCTTATAGGTAAGGCAAGGTAATATGTGGAGCTGCAGCAAGCGACTAGCATATTTGGTGGCTAACCTGTTCGCAAAAGAGAGCGAGAAGAGAAGGCAACGCACGAACGAAGAACTAAAGAACAACCTACGGCATACATTAATCCAACACCGTGTTCACTTCCCGGACTCCGCCGAGAAGAGACCATCACGGTAACACACGCAGTTGATTCATTTTAATTAAGTTAAGGTTCATTTTATCTACAATCGGACATTAACAAATTCCCATCTGCCCATAACCGCGGGCACGGCTTTTGAAAGTTCAAATCCCTGCAGGGGAGTCCCAACTTAGCCCATCACAAGCTCTCATGGTCAACGAAGGATAAACCTTCTCCCAAGACATTCCGATCAGACTCGGTATCCCGGTTCTACAAGACAACTTCGACAATGGTAAAACAAGTCCAGCAACACCGCCCGAATGTGCCAACAAATCCCGATAGGAGCTGCACATATCTCGTTCTCAAGGCACACTCAGATGAGCTCTCCATACAACTAAAACCAAACCTCGAGTTTCCCCGAGGGGGCGCTGCACAGGACTCTAGTTTGGACCAACACTCAGAGGAGCACTGGCCCGGGGGGGGGGGGTTTAAATAAAGATGAGCCTCGGGCTCCGGAAACCCAAGGGAGAAAGAGGCTAGGTGGCAAATGGTAAAACCAAGGTTGGGCATTGCTAGAGGAGTTTTATTCAAGGCGAACTGTCAAGGGGTTCCCATTATCACCAACCGTGTAAGGAACGCAAAATCCGGGAACATAACACCGATATGACGGAAACTAGGGCGGCAAGAGTGGAACAAAACACTAGGCAAAAGGTCGAGCCTTCCACCCTTTACCAAGTATATAGATGCATTTAAGATAACAAGATAATATAGTGATATCCCAACAAATAAACAATGTTCCAACAAGGAACGATCTCCAATCTTCACCTACAACTAGCAACGCTATAAGAGGGGCTGAGCAAAGCGGTAACATAGCCAATCAATGGTTTGCTAGGACATGGTGGGTTAGAGGTTTGACATGGAAATTTGGGAGGCATGAGAAGCAAGTGGTAGGCATCGTAGCATAGGCATAGAAAAAGAGCGAGTATCTAGCTAGCAAAGATAGAAGTGATTTCGAGGGTATGATCTTCTTGCATACAAAGTTGTTAGAGTTGACTGAGTCCTCGAAAGTAAACTCAACGGGCTCCTCGTTAGCGAACTCGTCTCCCGGCTCTACCCAAACAAGACAAACAAGCAAAAGGAACACAATCAACCATGTGCAAAACTCAAACAACATGATGCGAACATGGTATGCTATGCGGGATGGGATATGTGATGCATATGCAAGATTTGACAAGGAATGATTGAACCTGGCATCAACTTGGCAATCCAAGAGTGCCACTGGAAAGGTGAGGTGATTTCGGTTGAAATCGATGTAAAGAACACCGGAATCGGATGCACGGTTTGGAAATGGCAAGCAAAACAAATATGGTACCGGTCTGCGATAAACAGCAAGTAGCCATCTAAATGCATCAAGATAATTATTCTGCAGCACTCAAACATGGCAACAAAATACATGGCAGGGATCCACTCATGATTGTTGACAAAAGATGAACACTGAGCTACGGCCAATTCATCCATTAACAGGTTCAAACAAGCATGGCAAAAGTGCAATTGATAAACAGGTTTCAGACTTAGTGAAATTAACACAAGTCTGGAATTTCAGATCAGGTAGCACACTTTGGAGCATGAAAACTATATGCTACAGGAACTTAACATGGCAAAACAAGGCATTACATGAAGATACTCAAAGCACTTAACAAAAGTCCCTTAGTGACCTTGAGCCAAAAGGGATCAGAAAATACAATTGCAAGCATGTGAACATGGCAAAAACATAATCAGATCTCAGACTTGGTGAAAAACTGGAGCATGCAAATCTGTTAACGAGTAGGCATGTTCACGAGCTTGATGCACTCACTACAGAGCAAGGCATGACAAACTAAGCATACACCCATCAAGAATACATATTATAGAAGCTAGAAATAGCAAGAACAACAACATAGCATGCACGGATCAACAACAACATCCTCGGCAAAATCGCTAACGAGTCAACAATCTGCCAGGATTCACGAAATAGCAATTGTAGAGCTCGATTGACTCAAGCTAGGGTGCTCCATAATTTCAAACAAAGACATGGATGGATAGAGAAGCACAATATGAACAAATCATCCTTACTGATCATCCTCAAAAGAGGCACGGATCACTAGAAAACAACATGAACATATGGCATATTAATAAAAACAGATCAAGGACTTGGAGAAATTCTAAGTCACTGAAATTAGAATTAACGAATGCACTACTTTGCAAGCTTGTGCTAGTCACCACACTTGACACAAAAATACATGGTAAGCACCTCTGTAAAGATGGCATGGCATATAACAAAACACATGTAGAGCTCAGGAGCATATCATGCACACATTAATCATGGCAAAAATGACAAATAGCTATTTGGTGCAGCAGATCTAACAATTAACTCCAATAGCTCTCTTCCAGCAGCATTTCGGGCATCAAGATGAGCTCAAATGAAAATGATGCAATGAGATGAAATGATGTACTCTCTGAGACGAACATTTTGATATGCTACACGCCCAAACGGAGCTACGGATGCGGAGTTATAGCATGACAAAGTATGCAAAAAAAATATGCAAAACTGGATCGAAGTCAACCCTAAAAATCCAGATCTCATATCTGAGGCGCGGAAGTCGAGGTTCGTCAGTGCTGGAGTCACTATTCACCGGTGACGGGGACGCGGTGGCCGGAGCTGTCGTGGGGCGTCGGAGTAGAGGGACTGGCTGGAAGGTTCGCCAGAGTGGGGAAGGAGGAGCTCGCCGGTGCGGGCGTGCGGCGTCGGGCGCGGGGCACCGTGGGCGAGGTTCGCTGGCATCGGAGGCCGGAGTTGGCGTCGGCGTCGGAGCTGGGCGGCGAAGGGGAGACGGCGGGCGGCGGAGGTGCGGCCTCAAGCGGCGCCTGCTCCTGGGCGGCGGGGCGTGGGTGATGGGCCTCGGGGGCCCAGAGCGGGCTTCCCGGGCCGGCGGCGGGAGGAGTTCGGTGGCGCCACATGGCGGAAGCCGATAGGGCGCGGGCGGCGGCGGTGGCTTGTCCGGCTGGATTCGGACACGTCCGGCGCGGCGCGAGGGAAATTTTAGGGTTAGGGGAAAGGAATTCCGGGATTTAGAAATGGGGGGTCTATTTATAGAGGTAGAGGGAGCTAGGAGTCCAAATGAGGTGCGGTTTACGGCCACGCGATCGTGATCGAACGCTCTAGATGATGGAGAGGGTTTTGGTGGGTTTTGGGCCAAATTGGAAGGGTGTTGGGCTGCAACACACACGAGGCCTTCTCGGTCCCTTGGTTAACCGTTGGAGTATCAAACGAAGTCCAAATGGTACGAAACTTGACAGGTGGTCTACCGGTAGTAAACCAAGGCCGCTTGGCAAGTCTCGGTCCAATCCAGAAATGTTTAACCCCCACACACGAAAAGAAGGTAGAAAGGACCATCGGAGGAGATAGGAGCGCCAGAATGCAAAACGGACAACGGGGAAAATGCTCGGATGCATGAGACGAACACGTATGCAAATGCAATGCACATGATGACATGATATGAGATGCATGACAACGGCAACAACACACGGAGACAAAAACCCGAACCCGAGGAAATAAAATAACTTAGCGTCGGAAACGGCAAGAGTTGGAGTACATATAGGTAAATTACATCCAGGGTGTTACAACAAGTTACTGAGGCAAATATACCCTATTAAAAGGTAGCATTGATGTTCATAAAGTACTCCCTCCGTCCCAAAATTCTTGTCTTAGATTTGTTTAGATACGAATGTATCAAGTCACATTTTAGTATTAGATACATCCATATCTAGACAAATCTAAGACAAGAAATTTGGGACAGAGGGAGTAGTTGAAAGTAGTCTATAAGAAACCAGTGTCAACCTCTCACATGTTTTGGTCAAAAGAGGAATTTAGAACCGTCATTTGGCACACTGAAATCACATGCAAGATCACCCAGAAAGTTGTACTACCAGCACTAGTACTGCGTGTTAGATGAAAAAACACGATCAAGATCGAGAAAAAGATCATCAACAAGAGACATTACCTGGACTTGCTTAATGAGGGATCCCGGAGAGGGGTGCTTGGACAGGGCGATGGCTTTGAGCTTGTCTGCGGTAGTCTCGGCAGGGTGCTTGCGCTTCTTCGTACCTTGAGCCTCGACGGTTTTGGCCAGAGCCATAGACATCACGTCGGCCGGTGCTCAGTGTCCATCCAAGAGAGGAAGCTGAGAGAGAAGAGTGAAAGGAGGAACAAGATGAGGGAGAAGCGAAGCGAGTGGGGGTTTTCTTCAAGAGAGGAAGCTGAGAGAGAAGAGTGAAATGATGGTTGCTTCGTCCGTCCAACTTACTGCTGGAAAGGAGGGGGTTTTGTGATTTGACGGCTCATTGGGCATTACTGCGGCGGTTCGATCGGGGTAGTCTACCGTCACTCTACTACGGAGTAATTTAGTGCATGGCTGGTGGACCCAGGTGCTGGCTGTCCCACACATCGGCAAAAGTGAGTAATTTAGTGCATGGCTGGAGGAGGATCCGCACGGTAGAGCATGTCCACTGTTTTTCTGAAGAAAAAAATGATTACAGCAAGAGTTTCCACTCTTACAATGAAGGAGTGTGAAACACGGCAGCCACTTGAACATACATAGTGCTCCTACTACTAGGCATGTGCAGTGGTTCATACGTCAGTACTACACAATCTTGTTGCTAGTGTTGTAAGATATGACGATAACAAATGATGTTGTGCGCATGTTAACTACTCCTATATGTAACATAGTACTGCTTTTTCGACTGCCTGGTCGAGAATGAACGGTGAGATCAATGTTAACAGAACTAGGTCCACAGCGCACGGAGAGTACCGTGCTACAGTACTCCATGAAACATGAACCATATGAAGCACGAATAGTGTTGGGTGTATGAAGGGTGCACGGGATGGGAGCAAAAGTTCCCTTCTCGACCCACTTTTGGGTGTTTGGAAGAGTGCATGAAGGGTGCATGAGTCCACACTAGTAGGTTGACAAAAGTACACGAAGAAGAAACGACTATATTGAGATGAGAATGCAACCAAACACACCCACATGCTTTGTGCTATAGTGACTGATCTGCATTGTCTGAGTTTGATCCAACGGTCATGTTGCGCCGAGACATGGACATGCCCTTGCAGAGGGTGCCTAAACACCACCGAAGTCCCTCTTCTTCTCGAGGCGCACGATGTTGGTGATGCAGGGTGCAACCGCCCGCTCCTGGTCGCTGGGAGCCAGTGTCAGGTGCCTCACCTCGGACTCCGTGATCTGCCGCGCCGCCATGGTACTAGGTAGAAGCAATGGGGAGAGGAAGCGATGGGGGCGAAACGGCTGAAAGGCAATGCAATCTACGGGAAGGCGGAGGGAGCGGGGAATCTTTTGGTTTTCACCACGGTAAAATATCGGTCAACGACTTCTCACATCAGGGAGCAGTGGGTTTTTACAGGCGGAGTGATCGTGACTAATTGCTGCCGCGCCTGCTCCCATCAATCAAAAAATTAAAAATCCTGTCGCGCCTGCTCTCGTCGATCAAAAAATTAAAAATCCTGCCGCACCCAAACACCAGAGCAATGTCGCGGTGGATATTTAAATTTACCTGCCGGCAAGTAGATAAAAAAGGGGTGAAAAAACAAATGTGGCGGCGGCCTAGCTAATCGGTCGAACTAGCCCAACTAGCTAGCCACCGTGCTTCACTGATGTACTCGGTGGGAAAGGTGGTCTTTCGTGATTTGACGACTCATTTACTTGCTTCAGCACTATGACCGAGGAGGACCAGAAAACGCGTGGTAGGGCGTCCCACGTCAGGAAGAATATATGCGTGCACCACCCGGGAGGACCCCGAAACCGCGCGGTAGGGTGTGCCATGTCTCGGCACGGAGGAAAAATGTGTGTGTAAAAATATACTGTATCAGACGTAGTGCCTATGGTTCGACCTCGGGACCCAACCAGTCGGTCGAAAACACCCCACTAGCCACACAGCTTCATCATGCAAACGTGGCACAGAGCATAGATGTGGTTAGCTCCGTCTCGACCAGCCACAAATTTGATTAATGACAAGTGGGACCCCTGTGTGTTGTTCCGATATTTCAGTGTAGGATGGTTTTTTTGAACAAACACTTTGCGCGGTTAGACAAGTAACGGCACGAGTTACATGTATTTTGCAAGTTTACGAACAAAAATGACAGTGGCATAGAATATCACATCCACCCTGCAACTTAGATACTATGGTGATACGAGTTTTTACACCGTTGGAAGTGAGATCCAATGGCTTGGGAGTAGTCTTTGTAATTATGCGCAATTTCCAAACTCTCCAAAGGTTTTTTCGCAAATAAAACATTCAGGCCTCGTGTGTGCCGCTGCATCTTCGATCCAACGGTGCTCATATTAGGTGCTCCACGTAGCTTCATTACCCTCTACGGTGATATGAGCATCTAGGTCTTATGATCAGTGATCAGATGGCACATGCGTAGTACTTGTACTTTCTGCGCATTTCCCAAACTCTATCAGCCGTATATTGCAAAAACATTCAAACCTCCTATTGTGGGCGTTAGATCTCAGTGAACTCATATCACCATAGAATCTATGGTGCGCGAGCACCTCATACTCTCCCGTGCGAGAAAACATAAGGTGCTATCACAGCTTGGATGCTACGGTGATACGAGCTTGGAGGTCGTTTGATCTGAGATCCAATGGCATCTGAGCAGTCTTTGTGCTTGTAAGCAGTGGCCGAACTCTTTTGGGGCTTTTCTGCAAAAAACCATTCGAACCACCGAGGAGGTGTTGGGTCACAAATCCAACACCTCCGAAGATCTTATATCACCAAAGCATCTAAGGTGTGGTAGCACATGATATTCTTACATACATGAGAATATGATGTCCTCCTTCATCTTAGATGCTACGGTGATACGAGCTTCGAGGTCGTTGGATATGGGATCAAAGGGAATCTAAGTAGTTTTTGTACAAATTGTGTGCACTTCTCAAACTCATCAAGGTTTCCTGCAAAAATATTAAGACACATCATGTGAGCTGCTATATCTCAGATCTACAAGCTCCAAGCAACTCGTATCGGCATATAGCATCTAAGGTATGGGGCACATGATATTCTCCCGGGGAGGAGGGGTGGGGGTGCACAACCAATCGGTGGTTGGGAGGGTGGGGACAAATATAATCTAAACAACCCTAAACAGAGCTCCACAATTTTATCTAAGGTCGAGGGGTTGACCCCTGACAATCATACCTCTGCCTAAACACAACATTTGCATGTACTGTAGTACTACACTTAATATTCATGTTTCAGTTCCATGTTCATTTTAAATATTGAACTGAGGACCATGGATGTCTTACATTTTACTCCCTTCGTTCCTAAATATTAGTCTTTTAGAGGCTTCAAATGGACTGGCACATACAGATGTATATAGACATATTTTAGAGTCTAGATTCACTCATTTTGCTCCGTATGTAGTCACTTGTTGAACTCTCTAAAAGACTAATATTTAGGAATAGAAGGAGTATTTTTGAATTCGTGTCATACATGCATGGTTTGGAAAAATAGATGCACTATACTTATTGGATTGTTGTTGTGTTCGTGCATGTGTGTCTGTGTGTGTGTGTGTGTGGTCATATGCTTGATACATACAAATTTTTCTCACCTCCATATTGTTCATCTTTTAAATTTGAATTTGCATTGGAAAACTTACTAGGGATACCATGAAATGTGAAATCCACGTTGAGATCACTATATCACAAACTCACTCTAATTCAACAACTCGTCATAAATAAATTACCACGTTGAGATTAGTATTTGCAAGGAAAATACGGTTATTGTAATACACATAGATTCGTTCGGCAATTTAAAAGGTTCCTTTCGTATTCTCGAATGGTAGGACCCAACAGCGTACCAGCCAGACCTTGGCTCGTGTTGATTCTAAAAAAACGGGCTCGTGTCCTTCGGTGGCGTGCGTGGTACGCACGTTAGGCAACCCCAACCAGTCGAGCCTCAGCGTTTCAAGCCAAAATATCTGGCGGCCAGAATTCCAGCCCTAGGAAATTCCCCTCATGTCCCCGGTCCATAATGACTACCGATGAACAACGGAGGGATGCTTTAGTAACTAGACAACGTTACCTACCGTGCCGAGCATGGTTCAATTCCCTCGGTCGCCGCTCGTCAAGGTCACCCATCAACTGTATTGCCTAGTACTACTAGTACTACACCAGGATGAGCATAGAATTGAACCCGTTTGTTCGTGCCTAGTACTTGAGTTAATATATCAGGCAATGCACTGATATGGAGGGATTATCCTTTTACTCTGCATATATAACTTGTCTGAAGTCTAACTAAGCAAAATGTTTGACCAAATCCTTTCTTAAGAAATACAACAGGACATATGTACGGCTCGAAAATTTATTGCATGATGCAGGTTATGATATTGTTTCGACTCCTGGATCTTAAATTTCAGAAAATCCAAAAGTGAGCATAAATTCTTGAAACTAAGCATGGTCACGTGATATGGCACAAATATTACTTCGTAAGTTTTTTCTTCAATTTGAGACAAGCTGCTTATGACAAGTTGCACAAATGAAGAGCCAAGGTATTTTGGAACAAAGACCTGTCACGTTAAGGCGAACGCTTTCACTATTGAAACCATGGGCGTTTACGTGCCGCCACGAGTCCCCGCTTCTCATCGGCAGGTGCCGTCCGAGCAAGCGTGTGAGTCGACAGGAGGCGTGCGAGCAGACCGCTGCACCGGCTGTCAGGGAGGCGTGCGAGCAGACCGCTGTGCAGGATCACCGGGAGGCGAGCCCTTTGACCAGGCTCCGCCGCCCACCGTCGTCCCAACTGCTCCCACTTTTAATGTCGCCGGCGCCGCAGTTTAAAATCAACCCCGCACTACCCGGTATCGCTACAATCCTCTCTCTTCCTCTCCGATTCTCCTGTCGTGTACCTCCAACTAGCCTGACCTAAACATACGCAATGCCGCATCACGATGGTCTGCCCTTAGTGTTCCAGTTTCCTGAGGAAGACACCTAGCCGGAGTCTCAAGAACATAAGGCGCTTTGGGACGAGCTTGAACTGGTCTTGCGGGGAGACGCCACACTTGTCCCCACTCCCGTTCCGGCTCCCGTCGCCCCGACTGCGCCAGCGCCCATCCTCGTGCACCTGCCAGCGCATGCGCCCGCGCGTGCACTGACGCACACGCTTGTGCCGGTGCCCGTGCACCTGCGCGTGCACTGACGTGCGTGCCCGTGTCGGTGCCCGTGCACACGAATGTCTCTGCCGCGCCATTGACAACGCTTGTCCCCGCGCGGGTGCCAGTGCCCCCCCTCAGCGGCATGGATGGTCGTCGTCGACCGCTTCCTTGCACCAATGCCAGTCGCCTCCTCCCGCCAGTTCACTCACTCCAAAGTCCAGAACATTTTGGCCTTCCTTGAAGCTAGGCCAACATCCAGGAGTACGCCAACAACGGCGCAACACGCCGCCGTCACCGTCAGTCAGTGGCCCGACGACACAGAGCACGGCAGAGGAGCCGCTTCCCACTGCGAGACGCCCCCGCCGCCACCGCGTAATCTAAATTTGCCATGAAAAACGTTTGGATTGCCATGCTTAAAATCCGAACGTTTATCATTTCCGTTTATTTTATATCGATCGTCTTATAATTTAAAGTTGGAGTCAGACTGAACGAAATGTATGGTTTGATCGATAGAATGTTCTGCTAGAGCCATATCAAATTAAATATAAAACGTCATCAAGCCACATGTATTCCTTATCATACAACGACCTAGACTGCTTCAATGTCGAGCGCTCAACACGTTTAGCGTGCAGTTAATTTCATGCCAAAAATAGTGCTAATCACATGACAACACGCAAATAATATCCTAGTAGTTATTATCCACATGCACTTAATATACTTCCAAATTAACGTGCATTGCACGTACACACTGACTAGTGCTTCTAGTACGTGAAACTGGTGCTGTGACTTGTGAACGCGTCCAGATATGGTCAACGGCAACATCGCCCGCGAGTTCTTCCTGTTTGCCCGTGCGTCTAAACGCAGAAGGGGAGGAGAGAGAGAGCACACATGGAACCCACCAGTAAGTGAAGGCGAATAGTAATAAAATAATATTACATGTTATCCATTAATTAGGCTGTGGTAATATAAAAGCATTATGTGAAGAAAGGGGGTACAACAAACATTGCTATTCTACGTATGTTGCCTATTGATGTGCGGCTTGAAGGCCCGGTCGCATGTTCGATCCTCGTCCTTTATTTTTTAATTTGTATATGGGTCCAAATTTGTTTCATGACATGTGGGCCCCTCGGTGTGTAGTTTGTAGCACTTTAATTTGTGGGTCAAAATTTGTTCCATTCCAAGTGGACTATCAGTGTGTAGTTTTGTAGCTTATTTATAATAATTAAGGAGAACAACATAGTTTTTTCAATAATACCATGGTGCGCTGTTGAAGGCGAGAAATGATGTGCGAGAGAGCGATGAACGAACCAGAGGGAAATCAACTAGGGGAGTTGCATGGGTTGCAACAGTGTTTGGAGTAGTTGTGGGCCGAATGCTACGAAAATATAATCTAAACCGACCGGAACAAATGCCTACAAAAATTAATCCAAGGTTGGAGTGGCCCTCGCAATGTAAATAGCTCCGGCTTTGCGAGGGATGGAGAGGTAGTAGCTTCAACGCGTGGAAGATACGGTGTGAGAAAGTGAGGTCAATTGAGAGACATATAGATAGAGAGACAAAGTGAGTGTGGTCCGACATTCATTGAACAAATATATATGCTCTGGAGAGATATTGTCCGATTGAGCTTTTTGGCAAGGGTGAGGGCTGTAAGATAGAGCTTGAGAGATGATCCGGTCATAGACGTGTAGATATATTTTGTGCGTGGGAGGAAGCAAGGTCAACCGATCACATAGGGTCGTCGTGCGATCGAAAGAGTGAGATGGGTTGGAGAAAGTGACCTAGATAGACGATGTGTGTGAGAGAGTATACAATGTGAATAGGTCGAATTGGGCTCAAACATGGTGATATATCGTTTTTGTCTGAGAAAGAGTGAGGTCAATCGAGACATACGGAGAGAGAGAGAGAGAGATTGAGTGAGCGTGGCCCACCATGAGGTCGAAAGAGTGGCGGCGGCTTGGATGGACTGACCTAGATAGACAATCTATGTGAGAGAGTATAGAGTGTGTCGATCGAGGCCCGAATAGGGAGATATATCATTTGTGTGAAAGAAAACGAGGTTAAACGAGGCTCAGATAAAGAGAGCGAGATTGAGTGAGTGTGGCCCGCCGTGCGGAAGAAAGAGTGAGACAGTCTCGAGGGAGTGACCTAGATATACAACGTGTGTGCGTGTGCATGAGAGGTTGGGGGGTTAGATAGGCAATGCATGTATTTAGCGCGAGAGGGTGAGAGGGAGAGGG
>NC_041390.1:502537791-502556328 GCF_002162155.2 Triticum dicoccoides | reverse complement strand
GAATGTACATAGTATGAGACTTAATATCGATGTTTCAATTCGGTGTACATTGTAATATTTGAACCGAGGACCAGGCATATGGGTAATTATTTCGAATTCATGCCATACTAAGTTTTGAAAAGTTGACATTGACTCAGTTTGTTGTGCTATTTTGTAGGTCATATGTTTGAATCCATCCAAAAGTTTTCTCACTACCATGGTGTTCATCATATACATATGAATTTGTATTAAAAAAGTAGCGTGGATACAGTGAAATGCGAAATCCACGTTAGAATTGGAGATCGCTACGTGACACACACTCTAATTCAAATAACTAACTAGGTGACACACACTCTAATTCAAATAACTAATTATACGACACACACTCTAATCCACGTTAGCGTGGGTACCGTTTCGATTTTTTTAAATAACTCCTCATTAATTAATTTCTAGTACTCCCTCTGTTCACTTTTATAAGACCTTGTAGACATTTCAGACAATGTGCAAAACAGTTCATTTTAAGTTGTCTGAAATGACTTACGAAAGTGAACGGATGGAGTATCTTGTTTCGAATGACTAATTATTGCAAGGAAAACACGGGCATGGTAATACATACAGATTCGTTTGCAAATGAAAGAAGATTCGTTTGCATTCTCAAATGTAGGTGCACCAGGCAGACCAGGGTCGTGTCGGGGTGGACGCTGCTTCGGTGCCTTAAAGGCAACTGCCTTTGGGTCACTGACATGTGGGCCAGCCACCTGTTGGGCCCACATGTCATGGACATAAAGGCAGGTGCCTAAAGGCACCAAAGCATAGTCCTGTCGGGGTGGTCGCGTGTGTCGGACGGACACGTAGCACCCAGCCACCCACCCCCCTCCCCCCAAAAAAAGGACGACGACAATATAAGTTCGCACTTCCACGTTTCGGATTGAAATATCTGGCGGCCCCAATTCCAGCCCTGCAAAATCTCTCTTCTCCACCGTCCCCTTCCGCGCCCAGATTGCTCAAATCCCTAATTCGCCGCCAACCCTCGAATCGCCCCTCGTCTCGTCTCTTTCCCCATCGTTCCCCACCTCTGTGCCGGACGACGACGACAAAGACGACGGTCGCGCTTCACCACCGCACCGGAGCTACCTCATCTACGCCCTCGTCCACCGCACCGGGTGGTCCACCGACAATGTCGGCCGCCGCAACCGACGTGCCTCACAGACACCAAGTTCCACCGCATCAGGTGCGCTTCACCTACGTCGTCTCCCAGCTCACCGGGGCTACTTCACTAAGCACATCGTCGCACCTCCGCCCCCCGAGGCCGTTGGGGCTTCACCAACGGTCTCGTCCACCGCATCATAGTGCTTCACTTCCACTCAAGATCTGCATCCGTGCGCGGCCAGCCAACGCCAGTGCATCACCCTCAACGGCTCTGAAGTGACCCGAACTCTAGCTAGGCGAGCATGCCCAAACACCGGCCCGAACTAGGTATCCACACATCACTCCCTTGTGCATTGTTCCGACAATGTTTGGATATCCTTTCACTTCTCTCTTAGCTTACACGCCTATGCAACTCTGACTTTAACTCTTATTTCTTTCGTAGATATCATCTGAAACAAGAAAATCCATTTTTTTAGCGAAGCATGACGGCGCTACAGGATCTGGTACACATCATGCACACCCGTATAACCTTATAAGTATCTGTCCTCTGGTACAACATCAAGGTCTATTCCTCTTATTTGATCAACCATTCGCCGTGTCAAAAATGCAGAGGTGGATGCAAGGAGCACAAGGCCTGCACATCCAAGCAAGTGGTAACATGGACTTGTACATGGAACATCCCAAGCGCAAGCAGAGCTAAAGTGAGCCTGTACAACGAGCTAGCGTAAGTCCCTGCATTTCATTTAATTCGTACTGGCATTCGTGTATGATTTGTGTGCAGTGGCTGATCCACGAATTCAAGTTACCATGGGCAAACATTTAACTTCAAAAATACGAAGACACTTGCACTCCGAAAATCAACATAACTTGAGAAATGTGAATCTACATGCACTTTTAAAACCAGCTAATGATCCAAAGTAGTTCAGATTATAAACACTAAATGATGCAAGCACCAAAAACACAAAATGCAACATGGTGTACAAGGACTACAAACATGGTCTGTACCTTCTTGAATTATTCGTTCTCTGGCTGAAAATATTGAAGTGTTGCCACCTTTAGCATGGGCCGTCAGTGGGCCCGATGTCCCGTCGGACCATATATGGCCCATGGGCAGCACGGGCCATTCCCAGGCCGAAAGTCACACCGGGCTGAAATGGGCCCATGTCTACATCAGGCCTCTAACAGGTCGAAAGTCACTGGGCTATAGTTGGGCCCAAATATTCGGCGAACAATTAATGGGCCAGATCTGGCTTCGGGCCGCGAATGGGCCCAAATATTGGGCGAACAATTAACGGGCCAGATCTGGCTTCGGGCCGTAAATGGGCCCAAATATTCGGCGAACAATTAATGGGCCAGATCTGGCTTCAGGCCGTAAATGGGCCTTTATTAAGCATGTCGTTATTGGGCTAGCCCACTAGTACCTGGTTAAGTTCTACGGGCCTTTCACTAGGCCGGCCTTTTTAACCTATATGGGCCTTTGTTGGGCCCAGCCACATGTCGACGTATCATAGGCATGTCTCCTCCAATGGACGGGCGACATCTGGCCCACTGACGAGCTGACAGGTGTTCCCTTCGGCCAATCAGAATTTTACATATGGAAATTTCCCATTGGTCAGGGCTGTTAACGGGTTATCGGATCCAAAATCTGACCCGATAGCTTAACGGTGTTACGTTACGGTGGATTCCACGTGTTGGTCACCCTTGACGAAAGCACTTCTGTGACGCGCGATTTATCATCATGGAAGTGGACACTTCCGTGATGATAATTTTGGTAATGTCATGGAACACTTCTACGACAGCACAGGTATGACTATCTTGATTATATCATAAAATCGTCATGGATGTACATGCATGACAAAAAACGTGACCTACTGTGACAAACACGTATCATCACGGAAGTGTACTTTTTTTGTAGTGTACATCAACATCATAGCCCCTCCGATGAAGTGTGAGTAGTTTACCTCAGACCTTCGGGTCCATAGTTATTAGCTAGATGGCTTCTTCTCTCTTTTTGGATCTCAATACAATGTTCTCCCACTCTCTTGTGGAGATCTATTCGATGTAATCTTCTTTTTTTACGGTGTGTTTGTTGAGACCGATGAATTATGGGTTTATGATCAAGATTATCTATGAACAATATTTGAATCATCTCTGAATTCTTTTATGTATGATTGGTTATCTTTGCAAGTCTCTTCGAATTATCAGTTTGGTTTGGCCTACTAGATTGATCTTTCTTGCAATGGGAGAAGTGCTTAGCTTCGGGTTCAATATTGCGGTGTCCTTTCCCAGTGACAGTAGGGGCAGCAAGGCATGTATTGTATTGTTGCCATCGAGGATAACAAGATGTTTTTTATCATATTGCATGAATTTATCCCTCTACATCATGTCATCTTGCTTAAGGCGTTACTCTGTTTTCTTGAACTTAATACTCTAGATGCATGCTGGATAGCGGTCGATGAGTGGAGTAATAGTAGTAGATGCAGGCAGGAGTCGGTCTACTTGTCTTGGACATGATGCCTATATACATGATCATACCTAGATATTCTCATAACTATGCTCAATTCTGTCAATTGCTCAACAGTAATTCGTTCACCCACCGTAAAATACTTATGATCTTGAGAGAAGCCACTAGTGAAACCTATGGCCCCCGGTTCTATCTTCATCATATTAATCTTCCAATACTTAGTTATTTCCTTTGCTTTTTTACTTTGCTTTTATTTTACTTTGCATCTTTATCACAAAAACACAAAAAAATTATCCTATCATATCTATTAGATCTCACTCTCGTAAGTGACCGTGAAGGGATTGACAACCCCTTATCGCGTTGGTTGCGAGGAGTTATTTTCTTTGTGCAGGTACGAGAGACTCTCGCGTAGCCTCCTACTGGATTGATACCTTGGTTCTCAAAAACTGAGGGAAATACTTACGCTACTTTGCTGCATCATCCTTTCATCTTCAAGGAAATCCAACGCACTGCTCAAGAGGTAGCAGCCATAGAGTTGTGGTCTTTCTTCTTCTTGGCATAGACATCCAAGTCATCTTCATGCTCTTTAGGGGCATTTATTAACTTTGCCCACTCCTCAACAGTTGACTGGTACCTTGTACCCTCAGACATCCATACAATTCTACCATCTGGATAAAAATGAGGAGTGGAGTAGAATTGCATGATGAGTTCATCATTCCATTTTGTCAGCTCTTGACCCACAAACTCGTCAACACCACATGCTCTGAAGCTATCATATACACATGGAAAATGATCTTCATTCTCATCAATGTACTCCTAGTCAGCCCACTTCATGTCACAAACTATAGGCTTCTTGTCCAGTAGAATGGTTTCATAGAAATCTTGTTGTTCTTTGGTGTGGAACCTGTAGTCCACTGCAGTTCTCCTCCTCACACCATATGGATCACTCTATCTCCAAAGTCTCAGACCTGCATCCTTCCTGATGCTCATATCCTCTGCCACTGGATGGGTGTCATTATGATCTGGAATCTTTGGTTTAAGTTTCCTTAGCACTTGGGCTTCAGCATCTTCTTCTTCCATTTCAGGCACTGGGACCTTGTTCTTTTCTGCAGCTGGAATGTTCCTAGTGCTCCTCTTGGGCTTTGAAGTCTTTTGATCTTGAGCAGCAGCCTTGGGTTAGTCTTGGGCTTTGATGTAGCTGCCCCTGACTTAATTGCACCCCCATCAGTTTCTGGGACTTGGGTGCTGGTGCAGCATCCTCTTCCTCTTCAGCTGGATCCCTCATCATAGAGGATCTCCCAATGACTCTAGTAGTGGTCTTCTTGACCCTCTCCTTCCTCTTCTTACTCTCTCTAGCAGCCTCTTCAGTTGGCTCAGAAGTTTCAACAGTTGAGCCTTGGCCTTTAAGGTTGCACCCTCTTGGCAGGGGCCTTCTTATGCAATCCAGGCATTGTTGTAGCAGCAGTATCATATTCCTTCTTCAGGACTTTCTTCTTGGAGCTAACTTCCTCCTTTGTAGCCACATAGTCCTCATCCTCAGAATCTGAGGTTTTCTTCTTCCTTGATATAGTGGTTGCCTTGGGCAAATTGCTTGGAGTGCTCCTACTGCCATCATCACAGCTGCTTGAGGGACTAGTGCCCTCACTCATGTGCACTTGCTCTTCTGATTTGTTCTAGCTATCACTATGGTCAGACATTCTGGCAGGCAAACCGACAGCAGACCTTGTGAATGGATATAGATGAGGTAGAGTGGATGATCATCACAAGGTGCAGAGTTTTTGCAAACAGATGAGTCAAAAACTTAGTTTTAGTTCTCCATAAAAATCATTTCGGAGCTACCGATTTGTTAAACTCGGTGACACCGAAGCAACTCTTGGAGTCTAAACTAGTGAACTCAGTCACAGCGAGTCATAGTTCGGTGGCTCCGAGATTGCTAGGGTTTCACAGAGAGTCAAACTTGGTCGCACCGATTTGCAACTTTCGACCAGACCGAAAGTGCAAGTGCTATGGCCTAGGTCAAATCGGTGAGACCGATTTATACAACTCGGTCGGTCCGAGATGAGTTCAGCAGAAACCTAACCCTAAATTCGAATCAAACCTAGTCTAAGGAACGTTTTCTCAGGATAGATTGATTTCATACGTGGTTAAGAACATGGCATTGCATTGTGCTAGGAATCGGAGTAAGGAATTAGCACAAAAGATCGAACTCATACCTGATGTCTACTACACAACCTTTGATGTTGGGCCTCCAAGTGCAGAGGTTTGTAGGACAGTAGCAAATTTCCCTCAAGTGGATGACCTAAGGTTTATCAATCCGTAGGAGGCGTAGGATGAAGATGGTCTCTCTCAAACAACCCTGCAACCAAATAACAAAGAGTCTCTTGTGTCCCCAAGACACCCAATACAATGGTAAATTGTATAGGTGCACTAGTTCGACGAAGAGATGGTGATACAAGTGGTATATGGATGGTAGATAAAGGTATTTGTAATCTGAAAATATAAAAACAGCAAGGTAACTAATGATAAACGTGAGCACAAACGGTATTGCAATGCGAGGGAACAAGGCCTAGGGTTCATACTTTCACTAATGCAAGTTCTCTCAACAATAATAACATAATTGGATCATATAAATATCCCTCAACATGCAATAGAGAGTCCCTCCAAAGTCACTAATAGCGGAGAACAAACGAAGAGATTATGGTTGGGTACGAAACCACCTCAAAGTTATCCTTTCTGATCGATCTATTCAAGAGTCCGTAGTAAAATAACATGAAGCTATTCTTTCCATTCAATCTATCATGGAGTCTGTACTAGAATAACACCTTAAGACACAAATCAACCAAAACCCTAATGTCACCTAGATACTCCAATGTCACCTCAACTATCCGTGGGTATGATTATACGATATGCATCACACAATCTCGGATTCATCTATTCAAACCAACACAAAGTACTTCAAAGAGTGCCCCAAAGATTCTACCGGAGAGTCAAGACGAAAACGGGTGCCAACCCCTATGCATAGGTTCATGGGCGGAACCCGCAAGTTGATCACCAAAACATACATCAAGTGGATCAATAGAATACCCCATTGTCACCATGGGTATCCCACGCAAGACATACATCAAGTGTTCTCAAATCCTTAAAGACTCAATCCGATAAGATAGCTTCAAAGGGAAAACTCAATCCATTACAAGAGAGTAGAGGGGGAGAAACATCATAAGATCCAACTATAATAGCAAAGCTCGCGATACATCGAGATCGTACCACCTCAAGAACACGAGAGAGAGAGAGAGAGGTCAAACACATAGCTACTGGTACATACCCTCAGCCCCGAGGGAGAACTACTCCCTCCTCGTCATGGAGAGCACCGGGATGATGAAGATGGACACCGGAGAGGGATTCCCCCTCCGACAGGGTGCCGGAACGGGTCTAGATTGGTTTTCAGTGGCTACGGAGGCTTCTGGCGGCGAAACTCCCAATCCATTGTGCTCCCCGAAGTTTTTAGGGTATATGGGTATATATGGGAGGAATAAGTACGTCGGTGGACCTCCGGGCTGTCCACGAGGTAGGGGGCGCGCCCAGGTGGGGTGGGCGTGCCCCCACCCTCGTGGGCAGCCCGGGACTCTCCTGGTCCAACTCCGATACTCCGTGGGCTTCTTCTGGTCCAAAAATAAGTTCCGTGAAGTTTCAGGTCAATTGGACTCCGTTTGATTTTCCTTTTCTGCGATACTCTAAAACAAGGAAAGAACATAAGCTGGCACTGGGCTCTGGGTTAATAGGTTAGTCCCAAACATAATATAAAAGTGTATAACAAATCCCATAAACATCCAAAACAGATAATATAATAGCATGGAACAATAAAAAATTATAGATACGTTGGAGACGTATCAGCATCCCCAAGCTTAATTCCTGCTCGTCCTCGAGTAGGTAAATGATAAAAACAGAATTTTTGATGTGGAATGCTACCTAACATATTCATCATGTATTTCTCTTTAATGTAGCAAGAATATTCAAATCCATAAGATTCAGGAGAAAAGTTTAATGTTGACATAAAAATAATAATACTTCAAGCATACTAACTAAGCTATCATGTCTTCTCAAAATAACATGGCCAAAGAAAGTTCATCCCTACAAAATCATATAGTTTGGTCATGCTCCATTTTCATCACACAAGAACTCTCTCATCATGCACAACCCCGATGACAAGCCAAGATATTGTTTCATACTTTAGTAATCTCAAAAAAATTCAACCTTTATGCAATACATGAGCGTGAGCCATGGATATAGCACTATGGGTGGAATAGAATATAATGAGGGGGTTATGTGGAGAAGACAAAAAGGAGAAAGTCTCACATCGACGCGGCTAATCAATGGGCTAGGGAGATGCCCATCAATTGATGTCAATGCAAGGAGTAGGGATTGCCATGCAACGGATGCACTAGAGCTATAAATGTATGAAAGTTCAACAAAAGAAACTAAGTGGGTGTGCATCCAACTTGCTTGCTCATGAAGACCTAGGGCACTTGAGGAGGCCCATTGTTGGAATATACAAGCCAAGTTCTGTAATGAAAATTTCCCACTAGTATATGAAAGTGACAAAACAAGAGACTCTCTATCATGAAGATCATGGTGCTACTTTGAAGCACAAGTGTGAAAAAAGGATAGTAGCATTGTACATTTTATTTTTTTTATTTGGCCTTTTTTGGGGACAATGCTCTATTAATGATGATCATCCCACTTCTATTTATTTACAACTCAAAGATTACAACTCGATACTAGAACAAGATATGACTCTATATGAATGCCTCCGGCGGTGTACCGGGATTGCGATGAATCAAGAGCGACATGTATGAAAATTTATGAATGGTGGCTTTGCCACAAATACGATGTCAACTACATGATCATGCAAAGCAATATGACAATGATGAAGCGTGTCATAATAAACGGAATGGTGGAAAGTTGCATGGCAATATATCTCGGAATGGCTATGGAAATGCCATAATAGGTAGGTATGGTGGCTGTTTTGAGGAAGGTATATGGTGGGTTTATGATACCGGTGAAAGTTGCGCGGTACTAGAGAGGCTAGCAATGGTGGAAGGGTGAGAGTGCATATAATCCATGGACTCAACATTAGTCATAAAGAACTCACATACTTGTTGCAAAAATTTATTAGTTATCGAAACAAAGTATTACGCACATGATCCTAGGGGGGTAGATTGGTAGGAAAAGACCATTGCTCGTCCCCGACCACCACTCATAAGGAGGACAATCAATAAATACATCATGCTCCGACTTCTTAACATAACGGTTCACCATACGTGCATGCTACAGGAATCACAAACTTCAACACAAGCATTTCTCAAATTCACAACTACTCAACTAGCACGACTCTAATATCACCATCTCCGTATCTCAAAACAATTATCAAGTATCAAACTTCTCTTAGTATTCAATGCACTATATATGAAAGTTTTTATTATATCCCTCTTGGATACCCATCGTATTAGGACTAAATTCATAACCAAAGCAAATTACCATGCTGTTCTAAAGACTCTCAACATAATATAAGTGAAGCATGAGAGTTCATATATTTCTTCAAAATAAAACCACCACCGTACTCAAAAAAGATATAAGTGAAGCACTAGAGCAAATGACAAACTACTCCAAAAGATATAAGTGAAGATCAATGAGTAGTCGAATAGTTATGCAACTATGTGAAGAATCTCTAACATTTAGGAATTTCAAATCTTGGTATTTTATTCAAACAGCAAGCAAAACTAAATAAAATAAAATGACGCTCCAAGCAAAACACATATCATGTGGCGAATAAAAATATAGCTCCAAGTAAAGTTACCGATGAACGAAGACGAAAGAGGGAATGTCTTCCGGGGCATCCCCAAGCTTAGGCTTTTGGTTGTCCTTGAATATTACCTTAGGGTGCCTTGGGAATCCCCAAGCTTAGGCTCTTTCCACTCCTTATTCCATAGTCCGTCGAATCTTTACCCAAAACTTGAAAACTTCACAACACAAAACTTAACAGAAAACTCATGAGCTCCGTTAGCGAAAGAAAGCAAAACACCACTTCAAGGTACTGTAATGAACTCATTCTTTATTTATATTGGTGTTAAACCTACTTTATTCCAACTTCTCTATGGTTTATAAACTCTTTTACTAGCCATAGACTCATCAAAATAAGTAAACAACACATGAAAAACAGAATCTGTCAAAAACAGAACAGTCTGTAGTAATCTGGATCAAACATATACTTCTGGAACTCATACAATTCTCAAATAAATTGCTGGACGTGAGGAATTTATCTATTAATCATCTACAAAAATAATTAACTAAATAGCACTCTCCAATAAAAAAATTGCAGCAATTCTCGTGAGCGCTAAAGTTTCTGTTTTTTACAGCATGATCAACAAAACTTTCCCCAAGTCTTCCCAACGGTTCTACTTGGCACAAACACTAATTAAAAGCATAAAAACTCAATCATAACAGAGTACAGATAAATTATTTATTACTAAACAGGAGTAAAAAGCAAGAATAAAAATAAAATTGGGTTGCCTCCCAACAAGCACTACCGTTTGACGCCCCTAGCTAGGCATGATGATTTCAATGATGCTCACATAAAGGATAAGAATTGAAACATAAAGAGAGCATCATGAAGAATATAACTAGCACCTTTAAGCCTAACCCACTTCCTATGCATAGTGATTTTGTGAGCAAACAACTTCTGGAAACAAGAATCAACTTGCATAGGAAGGTAAAACAAGCAAAACTTCAAGATTTTAAGCACATAGAAAAGAAACTTGATATTATTGCAACTCCTACAAGCACATATTCCTCCCTCATAATAGTTTTCAGTAGCATCATGAATGAATTCAACAATATAACCAGCACATAAAGCATTCTTTTCATGATCTACAAGCATAGAAAATTTAATACTCTCTACATAAGCAAAATTCTTCTTATGAATAATAGTGGGAGCAAACTCAACAAAATAATTATCATGTGAGGCATAATCCAATTGAAAACTAAAATCATGATGACAAGTTTCATGGATATCATTATTATTTATAGCATACAAGTCATCACAATAATCATCATAGATAGCAACTTTGTTCTCATAATCAATTGGAACCTCTTCCGAGATAGTGGAATCATTCTTAAATAAAGTCATGACCTATCCAAATCCACTTTCATCAATATAATCATCATAAATAGGAGGCATGCTTTCATCATAATAAATTTTATCATCAAAACTTGGGGGACAAAAAATATCATCTTCATCAAACATAGCTTCCCCAAGCTTGTGGCTTCGCATATCATTAGCATCATGGATATTCAAGGAATTCATACTAACAACATTGCAATCATGCTCATCATTCAAATATTTAGTGCCAAACATTTTATTGCATTCTTCTTCTAACACTTAGGCACAATTTTCCTTTCCATCATACTCACGAAAGATATTAAAAAGATGAAGCGTATGAGGCAAACTTAATTCCATTTTTTGTAATTTTGTTTTATAAATTATACTAGTGATAAAACAAGAAACTAAAAGACTCGATTGCAAGATCTAAAGATATGCCTTCAAGCACTCACCTCCCCGGCAACGGTGCCAGAAAAGAGCTTGATGTCTACTACACAACCTTCTTCTTGTATACGTTGTTGGGCCTCCAAGTGCAGAGGTTTGTAGGACATTAGCAAATTTCCCTCAATTGGATGACCTAAGGTTTATCAATCCGTAGGAGGAGTAGATGAAGATGGTCTCTCTCAAACAACCCTGCAACCAAATAACAAAGAGTCTCTTGTGTCCGAAACACACCCAATACAATGGTAAATTGTATAGGTGCACTAGTTCGGCGAAGAGATGGTGATACAAGTGGTATATGGATGGTAGATAAAGGTATTTGTAATCTAAAAATATAAAAACAGCAAGGTAACTAATGATCAAAGTGAGCACAAACGGTATTGCAATGCTAGGGAACAAGGCCTAGGGTTCATACTTTCACTAGTGCAAGTTCTCTCAACAATAATAACATAATTGGATCATATAAATATCCCTCAACATGCAACAGAGAGCCACTCCAAAGTCACTAATAGCGGAGAACAAACGAAGATATTATGGTAGGGTACGAAACCACCTCAAAGTTATCCTTTCTGATCGATCTATTCAAGAGTCCGTAGTAAAATAACATGAAGTTATTCTTTCCATTCAATCTATCATAGAGTTCGTACTAGAATAACACCTTAAGACACAAATCAACAAAAACCCTAATGTCTCCTAGATACTCCAATGTCACCTCAAGTATCTGTGTGTATGATTATATGATATGCATCACACAATCTCATATTCATCTATTCAAACCAACACAAAGTACTTCAAAGAGTGCCCCAAAGATTCTACCGGAGAGTCAAGACGAAAACGTGTGCCAACCCCTATGCATAGGTTCATGCGCGGAACCCGCAAGTTGATCACCAAAACATACATCAAGTGGATCGATAGAATACCCCATTGTCACCACGGGTATCCCACGCAAGACATACATCAAGTGTTCTCAAATCCTTAAAGACTCAATCCGATAGGATAACTTCAAAGGGAAAACTCAATCCATTACAAGAGGGTAGAGGGGGAGAAACATCATAAGATTATAATAGCAAAGCTCGCCATACATCAAGATCGTACCACCTCAAGAACATGAGAGAGAGAGAGAGAGATCAAACACATAGCTACTGGTACATACCCTCAGCCCCAAGGGAGAACTACTCCCTCCTCATCATGGAGAGCACCGAATGATGAAGAAGGCCACTGGAGAGGGATTCCCCCCTCCAGAAGGGTGCCCGAATGGGTCTAGATTGGTTTTCGGTGGCTACAGAGGTTTCTGGCGGCGAAACTCCCGATCTATTGTGCTCCCCAAAGTTTTTAGGGTATATGGGTATATATGGGAGGAAGAAGTACGTCGGTGGACCTCCAGGCTGTCCACGAGGTAGGGGGGCGCGCCCAGGGGGGTGGGCGCGCGCCCCTACCCTCGTGGGCAGCCCGGGACACTCCTGGTCCAACCCCGATACTCCGTGGGCTTCTTCTGGTCCAAAAATAAGTTCCGTGAAGTTTCCGGTGAATTGGACTCCATTTGATTTTCCTTGTCTACGATACTGTAAAACAAGGAAAAAACAGAAACTGGCACTGGGCTCTGGGTTAATAGGTTAGTCCCAAAAATAATATAAAAGTGTATAATAAAGCCCACAAACTTCCAAAACAGATAATATAATAGCATGGAACAATAAAAAATTATAGATACGTTGGAGATGTATCAATACCCTAGTTTGGCGGTGAGTTCGCTACGGAGGCAACGGAGGGGTTGAATCCCGTTAACGGTGACGAAAACCAGCGGCTGGAGGTCGCTGGCGGCGAGAAGACGATCCGGAGACCCGAGGCGGCAGAGCAGGGCACGCGCGGGTTGGAGGGTTTTGAAGAAATTTCCAAAATCTCACCCGTGGGTATATATATCCTGACCCTGTCGGTGTGACCGAGTGGAACAAATCGGTGGCACCGAGATGCAGAATCGCGAGCGGTTACTACAACTAGTGTGACCGAAGAGTTCAAATCGGTTGCACCGAGATTGAAAACCTAGATCAACTCAGTGAACTCGGTGTGACCGAACTGGATGGATCGGTCAGACCGAAATGCACAGAGAGGTTTTGGAAGTTTAAGTCTATGACGAATCGGGGACTCCGAGTGCTCCTCACATAGAGTGGTTCGAATATGACTTGATCAAACTTTGTGATGTAGCATGAATTGAGTTTGAGACGAGAAAAGCATATATAGCTAGAGGAGGTTCTTAGGCATTCTTGTCCATCCACTTGGCAAAAGAGAAAGAGCCAAACAATCAAAACAACAAGTGGATGTCCTCGAATGAGTAAAATATGCAATCAACATGCTCATACAATAAAATGGCAAATGAAATATGTGACAACGCATGCACAAACACTCTAGCATCTATCAAGTAATTGGTGATGACCAGGTCATCTATATATGAGTATATTGACTTAGGAGTCAAATGAGAACATTTGATCATAGGTCATACTCATCATCTATATATGAGTATATTGACTTAGGAGTCAAATGAGTCAAATGAATCTTCTCTTCGTTTGTAAGGAGCCGTTGTTGGGAAACGCAGTAATTTCAACAATTTTCCTACGCACACGCAAGATCTATCTAGATAGGTAATGCATAGCAACAAGAGGGGAAGAGTGTAGTCTACGTACCCTCGTAGACCGTAAGCGGAAGCGTTATGACAACACGGTTGATGTAGTCGAACGTCTTCACGATCCGACCGATCCTAGCACCGAAGGTACGACACCTCCACGATCTACACACGTTCAGCTCGGTGACGTCCCACAAACTCTAGATCCAGCTGAGTGTCGAGGGAGAGTTTCGTCAGCACGACGGCGTGATGACGGTGATGATGAAGCTATCGGAACAGGGCTTCGCCTAAGCACCACTATGATATGACCGAGGTGGATTATGGTGGAGGGGGGCACCGCACACGGTTAAGACAAAGATCAAATTGTGTGTCTATGGGGTGCCCCCTCCCCCGTATATAAAGGAGTGGAGGAGGGGGGCGGCCCTCTATGGCGCGCCCTAGGGGAGTCCTACTCCCACCGGGAGTAGGATTCACCCCTTCGAAGTAGTAGGAGTAGGAGAGAAGGATGGGGAGGAGAGAAGGAAGGAAAGGGGGCCAACCCAATTTGGATTGGGCTAGGGGGGCGCGCCTCCCACCTTTTGCCTTCCTCTCCTCTATTCCACTAAGGCCCAATAAGGCACATATACTCCCTGGGGGGTTCCGGTAACCTCCCGGTACTCCGGAAAATGCCCAAACTCATCCGGAACCATTCTGATGTCCAAAGATAGGCTTCCAATATATCGATCTTTATGTCTCGACCATTTCGAGACTCCTCGTCGTGTCCGTGATCAAATCTGGGACTCCGAACTACCTTCGGTACATCAAAACACATAAACTCATAATACTGATCATTAAGCGTGCAGACCCTACGGGTTTGAGATCTATGTAGACATGACCGAGACTCATCTCCAGTCAATAACCAATAGCTGAACCTGGATGCTCATATTGGTTCCTACATACTCTATGAAGATCTTTATGGGTCAAACCGCACAACAACATACGTTGTTCCCTTTTCCATCGGTATGTTACTTGCCCGAGATTCGAGCGTCGGTATCTCAATACCTAGTTCAATCTCGTTACCGGCAAGTCTCTTTACTCGTTCCGTAATGCACCATCCTGCAACTAACTCATTAGTTATATTGCTTGCAAGGCTTATAGTGATGTGCATTACCGAGAGGGCCCAGAGATACCTCTCCGATACTCGGAGTAATCTCGATCTATGCCAACTCAACAAACACCATCGGAGACACATGTAGAGCACAGGCCACCCAGTTATGTTGTGACGTTTGATAGCACACTAAGTGTTCCTCCGGTATTCGGGAGTTGCATGATCTCATAGTCATAGGAACATGTATAAGTTATGGAGAAAGCAATACCAACAAACTAAACGATCATCGTGCTATGCTAACGGATGGGACAAGTCAATCACATTATTCTCTAATGATGTGATCCTGTTAATCAAGTGACAACTCTTGTCTATGGTCAGGAAACATAACCATCATTAATTCAACGAGCTAGTCAAGTAGAGGCATACTAGTGACACTCTGTTTGTCTATGTATTCACACATGTACTAAGTTTCCAGTTAATACAGTTCTAGCATGAATAATAAACATTTATCATGATATAAGGAAATATAAATAACAACTTTATTATTGCCTCTAGGGCATATTTCCTTCAGTCTCGCACTCATTGGAGTAGTGTCCGGGTCTTCCACAATTGTAGCAATTACGATCATGACTCGAAGATCTTTTGTCATTGTTAGGACCTTGACTTGGAACTTCTTTCCTTGCTTCTATTCTTGTAGAACTTGTTGAAGTTCTTCACCATTAGGCTCAATTCTTCATTGAAGGCTTGTTTCTCACTTGATGATGTAGGAGCATCACATGAGGCTTTGTAAGCACCACTAGACTTGTTGTGAAGCTCTTCCTTATCCTTGAGTGACATCTCATGAGTAACAATTCTTCGAATGACTTCCGTTGGCTTGAGATCTTTGTAATTGGGCATCATTTGGATCAATGTGCACAGGGTATCATATTTTCCATCCAAGGCTCTTAGGATTTTCTTGATGATGAATCTATCGGTCATCTCTTCACTTCCTAAGCCGGCAATCTCATTTGTAATGAGAGCAAGCCTAGAGTACATTTCAGCGACACCTTCACCATCCTTCATTTTGAACTTGTCAAGTTGACTTTGAAGCACATCCAATTTGGATTCCTTGATGAAGTCGGTACCTTCGTGCATATCAATCAAAGTATCCCAAATTTCCTTTGCATTCTCAAGACGGCTGATTTTGTTGAATTCTTTGGGGCACAATCCGTTGAAGAGGATATCGCAAGCTTGAGCGTTGTATTGCACCATCTTCAACTCTTCCGTGGTAGCTTCATGGTTTGGTTCTCTCCCATCAAAGAATTCACCTTGCAAGCCAATACACACAATAGCCCAAACGGCGGGGTTATGTCCAAGAATATGCATTTTCATTTTATGCTTCAAACTAGTAAAATTAGTACCATCAAAGTAAGGACCTCTACGGTGGTAATTTCCCTCGCTAGACGCCATACACTCCTAGGTTCTGAAACCAAGGCTATGATCACCAAAAGCTATGGAAATCAAGGCAAATGGAGACCAAAGCTTTGATACCACTTGTAGAATCAAAAGTATATCTAGAGGGGGGGTAATTAGACTACTTGACATATTAAAAATCTAGCCTTTTCCCAATTTTTAGTCTTGGCAGATTTTAGCAACTTAGCACAAGTCAAGCAATCAACCTACACATGCATATCTAAGAGTATAGCAGCGGAATGCAAAACATTTGCATATGAAGGTAAAGGGAGGAGTTTGGAGGGAGCAAACACAATGTAGACACGGAGATTTTTGGCGTGGTTCTGATAGGTAGTGCTATCATACATCCACGTTGATGGAGACTTCAACCCATGAAGGGTAATGGTTGCGCGAGTCCATGGAGGGCTCCACCCACAAAGGGTCCACGAAGAAGCAACCTTGTCTATCCCACAATGGCCATCGCCACGAAGTACTTGCCTCACTAGGGTAGATCCTCATGAAGTAGGTGATCTCCTTGACCGTACAAACTTCTTGGTTCAACTCCACAATCTTGACGGAGGCTCCCAAGTGACACCTAACCAATCTAGGAGACACCACTCTCCAAAAGGTAATAGATGGTGTGTTGATGATGAACTCCTTGCTCTTGTGCTTCAAATGATAGTCTTCGCAACACTCAACTCTCTCTCACAGATTTGGATTTGGTGGAAAGATGATTTGAGTGGAAAGCAACTTGGGGAAGGATAGAGATCAAGATTCTTGTGGTTGGAATGGAATATCTTGGTCTCAACACATGAGTAGGTGGTTCTCTCTCAAAAAATGAATGCTGGAAGTGTAGGCACGTTCTGATGGCTCTCTCTACAAATGGAGAGTGGGTGGAGGGGTATTTATAACCTCCACACAAAACCTAACCATTACACACAATTTACCAGACTCGGTGGGACCGAATCAGAAAACTCGGTCAGACCGATTTAGTTCAAAATGTGAACGCTAGGATTTTCGGTGGGACCGACATGCCAACTCGGTAGGAACGATTTCATTAGGGTTAGGGCATAACGTAATCTCGATGAGACCGATCACATAAACTCGGTAGGACCGATTTCTGTAATAGGCAAACAGAGAGTTGGTCAGGCAAACTCGGTGGGACCGAATCACTCATTTCAGTGAGATCGAAACATTGCGAAAAGGAAATAGAGAGTTTGCATTGCGAACTCGGTGGGACCGATTGCTCATCTCGGTTGGACCGAAACGTTACGAATGGAAACCGAGAGTTTACAATCCCATCTCGGTGAGACCGAGATCCCTTTCGGTGAGACCGAAGTGACTAGGGTTTCTAGCAGTGGCTATGTCAAATGAACTCGGTGGCGCCGGATAGATAATTTCGATGGGGCCGAGTTTGACTTTTGGTTTGGGACATATGTGGATATGAGAAAGTGGTTGAGGGCTTTTGGAGCATATCACTAAGCATTTTGAGCAAGCAAGCCATTAAGAAACACCTCATCCCCTTTTAATAGTATTGGCTTTTCCTATGGACTCAATGTTATCGTGGATCACTAAATGAAAATGTAGAGTCTTGAGCTTGAGACAATATGTGTCCTTAGCATTTTGAGGGGTCCACATTCTTAATCCATGCCATGCCAATCACTGAACTTTCTGAAATGATCATCTTGAAATAGCATTAGTTCAATGAGCTATATGTTGTTAGTAATTACCAAAACCACCCAGGGATAGTTGCACTTTAAAAAAAAAAGCAAAAAACAACAACTGGCACTGGGCACTAGGTCAATAGGTTAGTCCCAAAAAATGATATAAAGTTGCTATAAAATGATTGTAAAACATCCAAGAATGATAATAAAACAGCATGAATACTTCATAAATAATAGATATGTTGGAGATGTATCAACATCCCCAAGATTAATTCCTACTCGTCCTCGAGTAGGTAAATGATAAAAGAAATAATGTATGAAGTGTGAATGCTAGCACTACAAAAAAAAAGACACATCTGTGACATTTTGGGCCGAACGAATTTTTTTTCTGTCATACATATGTCACTTCTATGACGATAATTGTGACAAAACCCGGTATCATCATAGATGTGGTGGGCTCCTACTTCTATGACAAAAAATCATGACAGAAAATGGGCTTTTCGTCATGGGCGGGCCGGAGACGCAGCTGCATGACATTCTTTGGGCCGTCCA